>NC_050450.1:77685864-77985864 GCF_903995425.1 Onychomys torridus | reverse complement strand
CATTGAAGTCCACAGAGGGGTTTTAGTTTGAGCAAGGTCACAAGAAGTGGGTCAAAGAGCTAGGATCCATAGAGGGTTTCTGACAACCTGGTTCTGTGCCATCCTTTCTGCTGAACCTGAAGAACAAAGAAGTGGAGTTCAGACATTGTCCCCATCAGATCCCCGAGGCCACGTGACGTATGCCTTACGGGGGAGACCTCTACTGCCCCTCCCCACCTATCCCAGACCATTAAGGCCTCTTCACAGTTACATTATTACTAGCACAGAAAAAAGAAAAGATCCACATCTTAGGAACCATCTTAAAAGAAAAAAAATTGTAGGCCAGGCGGTGGTGGCATACGCCTTTTATTCCAGCACTCAGGAGTCAGAGGCAGGCAGATCTCTGTGAGTTCAAGGCCAGCCTGGTCTACAAAGTGATTTCCAGGACAGCCAAGGCTACCCTGTCTTAAAAAAAAAAAAATAGGGCTGGAGAGACGGCTCAGTGGTTAAGAGCACTGACTGCTCTTCCAGAGGTCCTGAGTTCAATTCCCAGCAACCACATGGTGGCTCACAACCACTTGTAATGAGATCTGGTGCCTCCTTCTGGCCTGCAGGGACACATGCAGGCAGAATACTGTATACATAATAAATAAATCTTTAAAAAAAAAAGAAGAAGCCAGGCGGTGGTGGCGCACGCCTTTAATCCCAGCACTCAGAAGGCAGAGGCAGGCAGATCTCTGTGAGTTCGAGGCCAGCCTGGTCTACAAAGTGAGTTCCAGGAAAGGCGCAAAGCTACACAGAGAAACCCTGTCTCAAAAAACCAAAAAAATAAATAAATAAATAACATAGATAGACAGACAGACAGATAGATATCTAGATAGATGTCTAGATAGATAGATAGATAGATAGATAGATAGATAGATACATACATACATACATACATACATACATACATACATACATACATACATTTATCTGTCTGTCTTTGGTAGAACTTGCTCCTGGTGATCCTGTGACCACCCTCAACTTTCTTGTGAACTGAGGGCTCACTTTTTGTTTGGTATTTAATGGTTATTTTTTTTTAAAGATTTGTATTTATTTATGTATACATGGTGTGTGTGTGCATGCACGTGCATATGCATGTGTGTTCAAGTGCATGAGCACCCACATTTATGACTGCCCATGGAGGCCAAAAGAGAGCATCAAATTGCTGGGGCTTGAGTTAATGGGTCTTCTGAGCCACTGTATGTGGGTGCTTCAGGTTCAGTGAAAGACTCTTCCTTAAAAACTAAGACAGAGAGCAAGAGAAGCAGACACGTAGTGTCCTCCTCTAGCCTCCACACGTGCTGCACAGCTGCATGTACATATGCACACACTACACACAGATACACCACCACCACCAACACACACACATACACAAGAAATGAATTCCTTTGCAAGTATCAGAGTGCAGGCTCCTGGCTGGAGGTGCTCAAACTGTGAGCCCCCTGCTCCCAGTGTCCTTGACAGTACTGGAGAATCCTATGACAAGTAAGAGACAAAGAACAGACAGTCATTGTCCTGTCCTTGTAGCCCTTGGCAGAGCCCTCTGATCTACCCTGCTCCTGGCAACCCATGTTGCTGTTTTATTAAGTTGCAATTAATGCTTGCAGGAAGGAGGGGGGATGGCAGAAGAGCAGGAGGGGGCCATAAATTTCCCCACAATGGGTCTGAGTCACCTACTCAGTCAAAAATGAAGGGTTACCAGACAGCGGCATTCCAAATTCACTCACTGAAGAGGTGTTTAGAAAGTTTTGCTTCATTCAGCCAGATGATGGGCCAGGGTCTAAGGATGAAAGAAGAAATGTTTTCTCCTACTGAGAATTTCTTGGTCCCCTGGGAATCATGGAAATGGGGGCATTTTTAATATGGTGTTACAATGATGTCAAGTTAGAGCAGCACGAGACATTTGGGAATTAGGAATATATATCCGTCTGATTGCCACAGCCTGTTGTGACAACAGCCTCCAAGCCTTAAGGATGCTGCTAAATATCCTACAGTACACGTGACCATCTCTACAACCAAGAAAGTTGGGGCTCAAACCATCAAGCGTGCCAAGGCTGAGAAGGTGATAATAAAAGGTTATTATCTTGTGTCTGACTGGGAGGTCACAACTTTATACTGTCATATTTAACCACCAGTAAAACGCTGCAAAGAAGTTGATATTTTCCCCCATTTTACAGATGGTCTCTGTCATCTTGCCCACGATCACACAGCAGGAATCCCAACCAGGCATTACTCCCAAGCCTAAGTGACAAGCAGCTCTGCCACACACACCAACCCCCCACTTTTTTTTTTTACTTTACAAATGGCGGCCAGGGAGGCCAGCTCTACCCTTCTCAGAGTGGTTACTAGGGTGACACGGAGTGAGACCAGCTCTGTGAAAGCAGGGGCGTGAGCTGCAATACCACCAATGTGATGTGCGCGTGCCAAAGGAACAAACACTGGCCCTCATAAAAACAGACTCCAGAACCAGATGGTCTTCAGGATCCCCTTTGGCTCCAAACCTGAGGCATGGTAGGTTGAGTAGTTAACTGCCAGGTAGTTTTCACACCGAAGGATTTCCTGGTCTCCTTTTCTTCTAGCAGCTTACCTGGACATTCTGAACCTCAAATTTCTCATCCCAGAATGGTAATAATTTGGATCAGAGAAATTTGAATCAAAGAAGACTTTGGCAAGTCTTCCTGTTTTTACATCCTGATGTCGTCATCTTCTCATTTGGGGATGCTAACACATGGCTTTTCCTCAAAACTCTCATCTCCCTGGGAACTCCTCCCCCTAGGGTTCAATCAGGAGCCCCTGTAAATACCTCTCCCTAGGGTTTAATAGGGAGACTTGAGAGGGGGACACGGGAACATCTAAAATGCCATTAGAATTAAGCTCAATGAGGATTGTTATTGAGAACTACTTGGGAGATAGAACCAGGGAACATCGTTCCAGGAACCCACTGAAGAGAGATTAGCTGAAGTACCACTCTCCTCTCTGGCTGTACCCACAGCAACATCATCAGATGAATCTTTGGCTTCACATAAGCCTCTGGGCGTCCACCAAAGCAAATAACTAAAATGAAATCCAGGGACCAATGTTCTCCATGTCTTTACTGTCAGGGATCAAGTACCTGGGTTGCTGGGTGACATTTGGGAGATGTTGGTTTCCTCTCACTTTGGAGACCTTGACAGAGAGTAGTAGCTCTACTTTGAAAAGACCCTGGAGCCAGCAAGTTGACTGGGCTGGGGTAGCAGAACCTGGAGGGGGGGTGCAGCTGGTATGATTGCTCCCAATCTAATAAGAACTCAGGATGCCCAAAAACTTATGAGGTAAATAGAGACTAGAAATCCTGCCCTCTAGCTTGGTGGGTCCAAATGTCAGAATAGCTCTCTCCATGCCCCCTGAGCCCACAGACGCCTTTCAGGTTTTCAGACACCTAACACTGCTAGAGTCTCACTGGTTTTCAGGTCTCATTGCAACAGTGAGTTTTCCAAGGCGGGTCTTGTTAGGTAAGACCTCAGGAAACCCTGGATGAGTCTTTCTTACTTGCTATCATTTCCGCAGCCTCTCTTCTCAGTTCTGTTTTCTCACTATTAAGGCTCTGTGTTGAAGCAGTTTGTCAGGACATGCCTAAACTGCAGTCAGAATTCTCCATTAACCTTTCCAAAGAGCTGACTAGTGTTTTTTTTTTTTTTTTTTTTTTTTTCCTTATCATCTATCTGAGCTCATCGCCCCAAAGTAATTGCTCCACATCAGCCAAACATGTCCTTGCACTGTGCCCACATTACATTTCTTTTGGAAGCTCACACCTTGCCCCACCCTTGTGTCCACCTGGTAACTTTCCCTAAGACAGAGCCTAAATAGTATTTCCTTTTTAATGTCTTTCTCTGAACTCCCCCATTCACCTAGCCTCAAATAATACACTGACTGTCATAGCATTATGATGACAGACTTAGGACACTGAGCCTTCTTTTCCCCAAGCATTCTTTCCTCACTCTATCCTCTCTCCAAAAGCCTGATTAATAATTCTTTGTAACACGCTCATTGTGTACCAACCACTGCAATATTATGTCATCAGAATCCCCCTGAAAACCCTCTGAAAATGTTGTCACAACTCCATCTAACTTTGCAAATGACTAATGGAGGGGTTAAGTGACTTGGTCCACAGTACATAGGTACTCCTGAGTGGAACTGATATTCGAAACCAAACTCTGAAAGAGTCCTGGTAAATTCACAATGTCTAATCACCCTAGTTTTGCTGGAGATGATGTCATGTCTCCAAGTCAGTAGAATTAGGACTAGGGGAAAGTGTATGTGTATACATGGAAATATGGGGGACAAGGCAAAATTTCACAAGGTTGAGATTTTAATCTTGCTTCATAAGCCAAACCTGTTTCTCAACTTCTTTTTGAACTCTCCCAGTGATCAACTGTTAGGTAGGTAAGAATAATGTTATAGGTGACCCTTGTGACAGGTTCAGAAGCTTCTGAGAAAGCTCATTCTCACCCAGGTCTATGGGCAGGACCCTTAATTACTTACATGTGGTTCATAAACAGGGTTTAGGGTCTAGGTGGTCTGAATAAATATCCCAGCTCTGCCTAACTGTGTAGACATGGTGAACCTTCTTGGCATCTTTGAGTTCTAGATTCTGACTTGGAAAATGAGGGTAATCTTTGCTCTACCCCTATATTAGTCAGGACGGATGAGGTTATGCTGCAGTAACAAGCATCTTGGCATTTCATAGCAGAAGTTTGCCTTTTGCTGAAGTTCACATTCAGAACAAGACAGCAGGGGTTGGGGATTTAGCTCAGCAGTAGAGCACTTGCCTAGCAAGTGCAAGGCCCTGGGTTCGATCCTCAGCTCAAAAAAAAAAAATAAGTAAGATAGCAGAGACAATTCTATGTTGTGGTCTCTCAGAGCTGTGGTTTGATAGAGGCTCCATTTACACCAGATGTGTTCTACTTGATAACTTTTGACCCAGATGGTTCCTTGTTAAAGAAGTTGTTGTACATTGTAGGACAGTAGGTAGAACCTCTCATTCCTGCTCAGTACTGGTCAGCAATGTCCCTTCCTACATTGTAAAAACCAAAGTTATCTGTATGCTCTCCATGTTTTCCAGGATGCCAAAGCCACCTCTGCTTAAAATCACTGATTTTAGACATACACATGTGATCAGCACAGCTGAAGAGAAGGAAGGCTGAACTTACGTACATTGGCCAATGAAATCCTCTTACACAAACATGCCAAGCCCACTTTTCCTTATTGTGGATTGAGAGAGCCAGCCATGTGCCCATACCTAGCCTTGCAGAGATAGGGCCTACAATTTTATCACTAAACATAAAGAGAGATCTGAAATATGTGTCATCAGACCTATTAAACAACAATTTGAAATGAAAGGATGCATGTGCAATGTTTACCACAGTCTCTATCAAATAAGCAGAAGCCACCATTTGGGGGACTGTTGATATCAGAGTACAATGCAGGACCAACCATCTGGTCTCCCTTAGGGAAGATGAAGAGTTGGGGATCAAAATGGCAGGACAGAATTCCCATCTCAATGGTGCCACATTTCTTGCCTAAAGTTGGTAGCATTTGATTAGTCTGTGAAGTTTTAGTTCAGCAGTGTCCTTTGTAACAACTGCCTGGGTACCCTCCAGGCATGGAATGGCCATTGCTATCTTGAAAGCAGAGTAGCCCTGGTGATTACAATGTATGGTCCTCCTAAGATAGGTCCTATCAGCATCCCTGGTAGAATGCGGAAGGCAAAGAGTTGCGTTCTAGCTACCACTAGCTTCTGCCTGCCCACTCCAAGCTGTGGGCAATCCTGCTCTAGCAGCACCTAGTTGGTGGGGGTGATGTACTAGAATATAGAGGAGGTAGAAAGGTGACTGGGGTGAGGACTCTAGTGAGTCAACTTTCTTCAGTCATCATGTATGCCGGGATAGAATGTTTAGGTGCCACAGGTGCCTTTATATTACCAGTGCTCCTGTACATAACCCTTTTATCCAGGCTTCCGCGAGTAGCATTAATAACTCATTGGTTGGCCAACCTAGACATGCATCCATTCCTTTAATCTGACAGTGCTTTATTTGTGGGGAATCAAAATCTCTCCCCAGGAGAAGTCACATGACAACAACACTGTTGGCCAATTTGTTTCCTGTTATTTAACATGCACAAAAGAGAGCCCACCTGGTGGCTGATGTTCCATCCTCGCTGAGCCTTCCTCTTCCTCTCATGTTATGATCAATGGGGACTTTATCTTTGTACATTGCATATGCACCATCTTCCTTGACCAGGAATCTTTGTATATGCCATATTCTTCCTCCCTGACATGTTTCTTTCTCATTTTTCAAGTGCATTTTTCGATTTGATTCCGTTTCCAGAAAGCATTTCTGACTTCTCAGATTGCGTCTTCTCCCTCCACCCTCATACTGCCACACGCTTACACTACTAAGTGGAGATTTTTCCTAAGTCATGTATCACGATTTGTGATACCCATTGACTCACAGGAATTTTTTTTTTTTATGGATGCTTTCTTCTCTACTGGGTTGAGAATGCAGTCATGAATTTCTTTTGCTCACCTTAGGATCCAAGGGAGTCATACATGATATATAATTGACACTCAGTGAATGCAAGTTAGGCTGGAGAGAGAGCTTGGTCAATAAAGTGCTTGCCTTACAAGTACAAAGGCCAGCGCTCAATCCCCAGAACCTACATTTTAAATAGCACCTGTGACAGCATCTTTTAGGCTTTCTATTGCTGTGATAAAACACCATGACCAAACACAATTTGGGGTGGGGAGTATTTTATCTCACACTACCAGGTAACAAGCCATCCTGAGGGAAGTCAGGGCAGGAACTCAAACAGGGCAGGAACCCAGAGGCAGAAACTGAAACAGAGACCATGGAGGAACACTGCTGGTAGGTTTGTACCTCATGGCTTGCTCAGCTTGCTTTCTTATAGAACTCCTGATCTAGGAGGGCCACCTGATCAAGGGTGACACTGTCACCAGCGAGCTGTACCCTCTCTGCTCCCCATCAATCACTAATCAAGAAAATGTACTATAGACTCGCCTACAGACCAATCTTTTGGAGGTATTTTCTCAATCAAGGGTCCCTCTTCCCAAATGACTCTGGCTTTGTGCCACACTGATGTAAAACTAGCTAGTACATGGCATATGCTTGTAATTCCAGCACTGGGGTAGGGACCAGAAGACAGAGATAAGCAGATCCCTGGGGATTGCTAGCCATCCAGCTTAGCCTGTTTGGCAAATTCCAAGCCAGTGAAAAACAATGTCTAGAAAAGAAAGCTTGAGAGCACCTGAGGAATGACAACCACAGTTGTCCTCTGGCCTCCATTCACATGCACCACATACACACACACACACACACACACACACACACACACACACACACATTACAGGATGAATGAATGCCTATCCTAATTCCGAGTCCACTGATACCTGCTTTGAGTCTCTTTCCCATGCTGCATACAACAAAGTACTGGCCCCATCCTATTTCCCGGGAAACAAAAGGCAGAGGGGCAGAAAATCCCAACCTAGGATCTCAGGCTCCTCACCTCCCTTAAGGACACTCCTAGCAGAAGGTATGCCACCTGCACACACAGGGACCCAGTGATTCGCCCTGGCCTGCCACCCTGGCAGCCGTGTTTGCAGAGAAAGCACTCAGCTCCAGTTCCTGCTAGGGAACCATGGTGAGGACTCTAAACAGAACTGACTGAGCAGCCTCGGGCTGGAGCTCTGAGGATATACTGGAGGCCTGGGGCGCACTGACTGGTCATCCTGAGCTGCTGGGGTAAGTCTGCTCTGCTTCCTTGGGATTCAGGCTTAGCTCCTGGTCTCATTCCTCTGGCCCACTCACCCTGCTCTTTAGCAGCCATGCTGCTGGCCTTTTCAATCTGAGTGGTAATCCATTTTCTTCCTTCCCCTCTCCTGGAGTGCATCCAAATCTCTAGCCCCCTGGCTTGTTGCCCAATCCCACATATGTTCTTGTCTCTACCACCAAATGAGGAGTAGTCAATTTCTCCTTGGTGAACTGAACCCAGTTTACACCCAGGTAGCTGCTCACAGTGTGTTTCCCAGGAGTAGAGGTATCAGATCCATTCAACTGCCACTCAGTAGCTACTCACAGCCTCCTTCTCTCATTTCAGTGTGGTCATATTGCTTTTCACTGAGTCCATGCTTGACATACATAAAAGTAAATATTCCAGACAAACTCATAAATAGGGAGAAAAAGATCTGTTGAAGGAAAAGGGGGCTGGATTTCTAAGGGAAAAAGAAATCCCTGCTACAAATGTATACTGGAGTAAGCAAAACAGAAAACAAAACAAAACAGTGGGCATTTTAACTGACTTCTTTTACAGCTGTGATTTAATTGCCACCTCCCATAGCTCCATGTTTTTGCTTTTGTTTATTTATTTTTTGTTTATAAGTTTAAATAAAAATGCATAATGTTGCCCAAAAGCAAAACAAAAAAATCCAATAATAGATACTTAAAGTTATTAGGTACTAGCTAACATAATTATATGTTATACCTTTGATATGTTCAGAAAAAGATGAAAGATGACCTGACTGTAGCAGACCTGACTGAGTTTATCCCATTAAATCAGAAGAGCACTTGAAACCATTGGTGGAATGATGATAGCTTCTCTGATAGCATGGCCCTTAGAGGCCAGTAAGAAAGTGATAAGTTTGAGGGAGAAACCCATGGTCCAGGTGGACAGAATGCTGGCTGGGTTATGTATTTTTACTCAAGAGTGTGGGAACACTCTCAAGCCACTAACTCCAGATGAAATCATCTTTGCCTCAAGAAACAAATCCATCCGTGTAAAGTTTTCTTGACAAAAAGTAGTTATGGTGACATATAAATTAACCCAACATTTAAGGCAACCGCTATTATAATGCAGGCTAGAATATTTTATTAAAACAAGAAGTCTTTAAAAAAAAAACAGAGTTATGCACTGCATGATTCGAGAGTCTATCCTTTGGTTAAAACACATTGTAAGATCATTCCTAGGGGAATTGCTTACTAAAAGGAAAAGCCTTCTTCCAGGCTGAGGAGACAAAAGTTAGCTGTGGTTGCTCCTTTAATATGATTTACTGCTTCTGACTCATTCATGAGACAGTGTAGTCAGATTGTCACTAAAATCAATTCTCTTCAGCCTCTGGTATTTTCTTTCTCTCTCTCTCATCTTTATTTGTTAATTACTAAAATAATACGTGACTATAAAATATCCAAGTGTAACAAATAGGCATAAAAATTGAAATTCTCTATGTAACCCATATACCCAAATCAAATCTAATCCTTTTCAGAAGTAACTGTTAGTTGGTATATATCCTGCAGATAGTGTTTTTCTCAGAATGCATAGGAATACAGATAAGTTAGATGTAAAATAATTGCACATAGTGGTATTGGATTGTTTTCAACCTGTAAATAAAATTGCAGTGTATGTTTTGTCTTGTAACTAGATTTTTTTTCTACTTAAGAATCTGTCCTGGGGGACTGGGAGATGGCTCAGTTGGGAAAGTGTTTGCTGCTGGAGCATGAAGTCCTCAGTATAAATCCCATAAAAAGCTGGACATGGTAGTATGCACCTATAATCTCAGTGCTCATGCGGTGGGCAGAGATGGGGTGACCTCTGGCTTTCTAGCCAGTTGGTGAGCTCTAGTTTCAGTGATGAGACCCCATGTCAAAAACAAAGTAGAGAGACAATATCGACCTCTGGCCTCTGCATGCAGAGGCATACACACACAGATGCACACTCACAGAAACATGTGTACACGTGCACATACATACACACAGTAACACCTCCTCAAGATTTTTCTATGTCTATTACTATAGATGTACTTAGTATTTCATGATATACTTACCATGGTTTATTTTGGTTTTTTTCTATTGTATAAGATACGTAAACATTATATATATATGTGTGTGTGTGTGTGTGTGTGTGTGTGTGTGTGTGTGTGTGTGTGTGTATGTATATACACACACACATTTAGCATTTCCTTAGGAACCATGGCAAAGTCAAAGAGCCTTTGTGCATCTCAATAGCTTTGTTTGTATGGTGGGAATTCTATGTTGCTTTCTCCAAAGAATTAACTGAGCTAAGTTGTATTTTTGATTCAACCATGGATACTGTCAAATATTTAAAAGATGACAAGATGAAAGCATGGAAAGGGCCCTGCTTAACATGTCACATTTTATATAGAAAAAGCAGCCCATGGAGCTGGGCTGTGCAGGCTTTGACTACATGTGCAGACTTGGACTGTGGGACCATGTGTAAGTTGTGCAGCCTCTGTGTGACTCAGCATACTCATACATGAAGTAGGAAGTCTTATGTGGCCTTCCTTGTGGAACTGTTGTAATGAAATGCCTACTGTCTGGCATCATGTCTATGGGGGCGGGGCAACAGACATTAGACAGAATGGGAATAGAGGCAACAGTTACTGTCACCATGACTACAGAGTCAAAGAGATGGTCCCAGAGTCACAAGGAGAGACAGAATCTCTGTGCACTGGCATTTAGTAGTTCAGATAGACACATGGAAAGAGAGAAAATTAACTATTTCCCAGTTACAAGCTATGAGAACTCCAAAGCAGAAATTGATTACAAAAGTTTCACTGTGTTAATAAGGAATCAAGATCTAAAGAGAAGTGACCTTGCCTAAGACAGCACAGCTACCTAAGCAACAGACTCCAGCCCAGGATGTACTTCTTAATAACTAGGCATACTCCTCCAATAAGGGCTGATGTACATGTTTTTGAAGCTAATCAGTTTCATTTCTCCTGGATATATATGTAGGAGATGAATGGCTGGATTGTTTGGAACTCTATTTCATATGTCTTTCAAAAGCAGCCATGTTACTTTATATTCACACCAACAATGCAGATGAATTTCAGATATCCTACATATGTTTATAGTCTTTGATTATTTTGTATAATGTCTGATTTGAATGAAAATATCCCTGTCACAAAATTAAATAGATGTCAGGCCGGGCATGTATCTCTATGGTAGACAGTGTGTCCAGCATGGATCAATGCCCAACAATGCAAGAAAAAAATGGATGCAATTATGTCTTAAAATTCATGATGGTGTCCTTGCTTATGCCACCAGTTAATGACAACAACAATCACCATTTTTGAGAACTTATAATGTTCTAGGCATCATTTGAGTGTCTTAAATATGTTCACATAAGTTTAATCCCTCCCCCTTCTGAAATAGACAGCCCATCTGAGAAATAATAGTAGCTTTGGGTGGAGAAACATGCCTGGAGGGGTGAGACATAGATTACATCATGGGGTATTCATCAGTTTAGTTCACAAATGCCTGCTGCCCATTTGGTCTCTGCCTGGTACACCGTGTGATTTTATATAAAGACATTTCTGCTATGAGCTACAGCTTTGCCCTCTGTTCTCAATGAACCTACTATTTTTTGAATAGGGAGACACTTAGGAAATGAAATTAAGATTCTGTATTGGTTAACTCCATATGGTAAAGTAAACAAAAAGATGACATGATTAGCCCACTGGACAATGGTTATACTATCCCATGAGATAAGGAACATGGTGGGTCTGGTGAGGTGGGAAAAGGGGGGCATGAGACGATTTCAGTATTGTTTATGTCAGTCTGTTACTGGAGTTTGTGATAATGGCTAAACAACTGGATCTGGAGACCGGAGTAGAGATCTTATACAGTGCATGTACTTTGGTGCTGTGTGGATAGCCTGAATCCTGGATATAGTTGTCAAAGGGAGAAGAAGTTTAAGAAGACATGAGAGATGACCCTCTAGACTTTAAGCCTAGCCTCCTCCAAGGAACTTGCAGGCAAGATAAAGTAGAAAGAACAGTAAGGAAATAGTCAAGTAAGAGGGAAGCCAAAAGCTCAGAACATTCTTGAAGCCAAAAGAAAAGCACACTCCATGGAAGAGAACTGTCAGCAGAGGTCAATGAGGGTGAAGGAGCTTTGGACCAACGGGCTTGGCAGTTACTGGTGGCCTTCCAGACACCTGTGTGGTAGAGTCTCCAGGAGAATAGCCAGACCAATGGCCAAGCATGGAATGGAGTCAGAAAGGGCGTATCTCTTGTTTTAGAAAGATTGGCAGAAGAGTCTAGAACTGCACAGTAATTAGCACAGTTCAGCCTTTAGTGAAAGCAGTCAGCACACGTTTGTATGCAGTGGTATGAATTCAGTGACATACAGGAGGAAGGGCATACCCAACACTCAGTCATAACTCAGGGTTTTTGCCACCACTCTGTGTGTAGATGAAGCAAGTGTTGGGTGTTGCATTCAACATGGACTCTAGTGAAAAGTATTCCCTGTATCTGTCACACACAGATCACATTATCAAGCTACTTTAAACTTTGGCTCCCTCCCCTTGTCTTTCAGGATTATCACATCACTGAGAAATGGCCTATGGGAAGTTAGTCTCATCTCACTTGCCACACAGGCAGCTCTGCAGACATGGCAGCAGGCATTATTGCACCTGATCAGATGAACAATTTGTGTTAGTCACCCCCTCCTTTCTCATGTTTTCACTGCTGACAGAGCTGCTGTATCCACTAAGCTTTGCATAGCTATGTGGGCTTCCTGTTCTAAAGCTTAATTCTCAAGGCATGCTTTCTTCTATTACCAGCATGGTTCTTATTCCTTCAACACAAGTCCATCATGTCTGTCACATAACCCTACCATATCTTTAATCACCTGCTAATCACAATCATCATTATCATTCCATAAAGAGAGTTCCTTCCCATCTGCTTATCCTTCTCAGCATTCTGCTGACTCTGCCAGAGTTGACATGCTCTACATTTTGCTTTTTTTTTTTTTTTTTTTTTGCCTCTGATGAGACATTGTTCCCATTGCTTGTATGTGTCCACTCTCTGTTTGCCCTTTGCCATTCTCTTCTGATCTTGACCTTGATTTCTTTAAGAATGATTTTGATGATCTTCAGTATCCTTGGAATATATCTTTCCCACATAAACTCAACATTTAAGACCTCAGGACACCCTACCACCTGGTGACTTTGGGCTCATTGCCACAAAACTGGGACCAGAATATAAACAAGAAAGGAGAAAAAAATATCAGACAGTCAGCTAATGCAATGAGTAATTTACCCTGAATGAGAACTTTCTAGAATATACTGCTCAGTTCATGCTTTTTGTGGTCTTCTGGCCCCTCAAATGATAGCCTCAGATTCAGGACATTTTGAATCGAGGTTAACAGCTTCCTTTTACAAATGTGTTTTCTCTGACCATGGGCTCTTTGTTTCTAGGCCTCTGTGTTCAAGTTTTTCCCTCCATCCTGATTTCTGAAACTCCTGTCCAATTCCACTCACTCTGTTGCCATCCACGTAGTCACCATTATTGAACTGTTTACCCATTTCCTTTTCAGTCCCCTGACTTTTAAGCCTGGATCACAGCCCTTCTATGTGCTCCTATCGAATTTTATGGCTGATCTTTTCGAACCTCTCTTTGATCTCTTCAGTATGCAGCTAAAATATCCAATTCGCCGTTACCCAAACAATTAATATCTAGATGCCCAGCAACCTTCCCAGGCCACATTGTCATCTCTTCCAGCTTTCTTTAAGAAAAATGTCACCTCGGTGTGTTCTACCTGTTCCTTTTCCCCTAAAGTCACCCTGAAGCTGCTCTTCCTCTTGTTATGATCAATCCATGTGAGTCTATTTAATGGGTAATTGGGATTTATGAAGATATAAATTGGGGAAATACACTCACAAATACAAAACGAGTAAACAGCTGAAGTCAGCCTCTGTTCTGTCAGGTATCTGATCGTGCTAAGAAAAAGAATGTAACCCCTCTCCCTTTCCTTTTAAGAGGTCATGTGCAAAGGCAAGAAGCACTGCCCCCTTTGAGCTGTATAGCCCAAGGTTGTGGGTGGAGCAAATACTGCTAAACTTCCCCTTTTTGTCTAAATGAGAAGGTTCTAAACCTAATACAAACTATATACAATAAGAACTATTTTCAAGTGTTACCCAGGAGAAATAAAGGGTGATAACATAAACAAAAATGCAACTACAACCGACAAGAACAACATCCAACAAGAAACACCTAGTAAATGTCCAGACCATAGGTAAATGGCAAATTACAGAGATTACTCCAATAGCTGTCGGGCCAAACAGTTTGTAATTAATATAAGCCTCTGTGTGTTTGCTTGAGACACAGGAAAACTGGCTACATCCTCTCTCTTCCTCTCATGGTTTCACCACCTATAATCACCTGCTTCAAAACCCTCTACAGTTGAATAACCTTCAAATAATCAGCCCCTGATCTAGTAACTATCTCCCCTCTCAAGAGCGGGAGCTCTCAGTCATTATTCACTCGAAGACATGAGCCGGGTAAGACCCTGTGTTTGCCACTCTCTCCTTTCTTATAATTTTATACCTGAGAAGCCTCTTAAAGATGGCATTATCCAAATGAATGGCATCCTCTTTGGCTGTGTTGCTCAAGTATTTCTTGTGAGGGGACTCACTGTATTGTGTGTCATTCAAACTCCACCAGGAGGGGTGTACCAAGTGGACCACAGTCAAAGGGAAAATGCCAGGAGAGAGGGCACCAGAGTCAGAGGCAGTCTACAGAGATTGGACAGTGGGAATTTTTGAGGTTGGCAAAAAATGCTTTTAGGAGTACTTTGAAGATAAAGTTTATAGGAAGATGCTAAAGTTTGGTTCACCTGGCCTGGGGACTAAAGGGACTATTTATGGTAGTTATTTGAGAATGCATTAGCAACTAGCACAGCACTGAGAGAGGGTATCACAGAAGAAAGTTGGTGATGGGGCTGCGCAGGGCCTAGAGGGCTTCTGCACTCTTCTGGATCATGAGTAGATCATCCAGGATCCCTGGGAAGGTCCTGGGATAGCGGGACAGGAGTAGAGGGTATAGGAAAGATGAGTTCTGCAGTGGTTATCTAATGCTGCTACACAAGTACTTTAATGGTTGACCCAGACCAGCTGGTATCCACTAGTTGAAGAACAGAGAGCAGGCATGGATGTTAAACAGTTTTTTTTTTTTTTCCTGAAAATTGGCACAGAAAGAATCTACCATAAAAGTTGGCCGCACTGGCTCTCTAAGAACTGGACAACTTTCAAAAATAATACCAGCATGGCAGAATTATGGAGAAATCAATTTCTAATGAAATATAATCACAATCCAAGTTTTGAACCACTGAAGATAGAAAAAATGCTGACATGGGGTTCCTTTGGCCTTAAAAGTCTGTAACTTCACTAAGTCTGAGATCATTTCATAGATGACGAAATCAAAGTCCATGGAGGAAACATAATTCTGGTCTGCTTTGTATATGTGTACCTATGTGTGCAGTGTGAATGTAAGCGTTCATGTAAGTCTGTGCAAATGTATGTGCATGTACACATGAGGAGGCCGAAGCTCAACCTCATTTCTCAGTCTTTGCCTGGTTTTGTTTTTTGTTTTTTGTTTTGTTTTGTTTTATTGTTGTTGTTGTTGTTGTTGTTTTAGATTGGAGTGGGGAGTCTTGCTTTTACATGGAGCTTTCTAAGTCACTAGAGGAGCTGCTATCCAGTGAGTCCCAAGGACCCACCTGTCTCTCCATCCCTGTCACTAGGATTATAAGGATGTACCACCATGCTCTCCCTTCCTGCCCTCTTATGTAGGCACTGGACTCAAACTCAGGGCTTCGTTCTTAAACACCTCGAGTATTTCAACAACTGAGCCATCTCCCTCTCCTGCTGATCTGCTTGATGTTCACTGTTTTGTTTCCATACTGTGAACTAGGTTTCCTGTGTGTGGCATGGCTGTACCTATGTGCCATTTGCTCTTCCACTTCCTGCAATGACTAGAAGCATGTGCTGCAAACAACGCTATTTTTGTAAACACGTGACTGTGAGCAGATGGACCCTGCTGAGCCTTGTCTACATCTAACATTCAGGATCCAAGGGGCTGGAGAGATGCCTCTGCAGTTAACAGTGCTGGCTGTTCTTTCAGAGGACTGGAGTTTGGTTCTCAGCACCCACACGGTGGCCCACAACTGTCTGAAGCTTCAGTACCAGGGCTTCAAACACCCTCTTCTGGCCTGAGAGCATACTGCATGCATGCTGTACATAACACGTGCATCCAGAAAAACACTCATATACTCAAAATAGAAATAAATATGTAATTTTAAGATTTAAGTTCAGGATCCTAAAGGATGGCGGAGGTGGGGACACTGAATTTGTCTCCTACTCCTCTCTCTGACTTAGATGGAATTGATCTGATTTAGCTCGTTGGAACTGGTCACTACTGCTCCCTTGCCCGTCCAAATGTTGGTGGAGATGCTAATGAGAGCAGAAAGAAGAAGAATCAAATAGTCCAATTAATCCACAAGTTCTAGTCCCTGAAGAAAACATGGTTGTGTTCCCTATAGAAAGCCAGACGGGACCTAACGGGCACTACAGCATCAGGTTTGGCTCCTCTGGGTGTGTGGTTTGGAAGGTACCTGCTGTTTTTTCAGTGATTATGAGGCCCCGCTTGGCTTCCATTAGGGTGGAGCTCACCGGAGCTCCATTCCAAGTCTGAGCTGTCTGTTTGCTTATGAAATGGGAAAAGGAGGGCAGAGAGTAACCTCTTTGTATACGGTGAGCTTAATATTAATAGCAAACATTTATTGAATACTTACTATGTGCCAGGAACCACACTAAGCATTTTATTTGAAAGAGATCATTAAATTCTGCACCATTATTTTTTCCTACTTCATGTTTGGGAAACTGAGGCTTGGGAGGAGTGGTTAGCATGTTCAAGATGATGTGATAAGTGTCTACATCATTATCTTTTTCCTACTTCATGTTTGGAAAATTTTAGGCTTTGGTGGAATGGTTAGCATGTTCAAGATGAAATGGTAAGTGGCTAAAAATGTGGGCTCCAGGGCATTTTAGCTGATTCTACGCATTGGCAAATCCCAAAGCAGTGTTCTGTAGTGCCCACTCTTAGCTCTCTGCTTTTGTGCTGGGTGGGCCAGAGCGGCCCTCTCTTTCATCCTCAAACTCTGGGGCTGCAGCACAGCCCCTGCTCTGGGCACATTAAAGCGATTAGGCTTGCTGCTATCCAAAATTAGATTCTGATGGATCAACTTAAAGATGGCGGGCAGATCAGATGTGGTATTGTGCCATTACCACGTGGTAGACCAGAGTACACAAGGTTTTCTGTGGCCTCTCCCAGACTTCCCAAAAGCACAGAGGATTTTCAGCCTAGCAGAGAAGGTGGACCTCTCTCCAGTGAGAACAGAGACAACCACATTTAATAGCTGCCAATATATTGACTAGAAACTGAGTTTAAAAGTGTGAAATCAGTAGGTTGGAAATTGAAGGACTGAGTTGGGGAGTTACGAGGAATTGTATGTAAAGGGAGAGTATGCTGCTCCATACATTAACAAATTCAAGCCTGGCTTTTTGTGACAGTCCAGTGTGTATTATGTGTGAATGAGTGTGTGTACATTGCTATATTGGTGTGTATAGAACACTTTGCAAATGGCACAAATTTAAAGGACTTATGGGAGGCATTTCTGACAGAATGAGTTCCACACAGCCTTTGAACCAATAGGAAACCCTAAATTCACCTCTTCTGAGTCTGGGCTAACAATTAGTCCTACCTACTGACTGATAGGCCAAGGGTCTACAATCAATGTAAACAACTGCAGGTGCACTTATATTGGTCTGCCTTTTTAATATGTTCCCAGGTATGCTGTTGGTCTATGAACCACATCATAGTCGAGAAACATTACATAATTATCTCTTTCAATGTTTATGTAGTTTGTGTGAGTTTCCACATTGGATAGGTTATGAGTATTCAATGTGACTTTGTTGGTCTGGGAGTCAACACATTCAGTCTAGATATAATACCTGTGAATGTTAACTACCTCCATTGCCTGCCTCTGTAGCAATGTGCACATTCAAGCTACATTTCCCATGAGACTCAATGTAGGATCTTCCAGAAGTCATTCCTGGCACTAGACACAATAGAAGCCCAATGATCTATTTACTCAGCCTGCTGTCTACCTAGCTCTCTTGGATTGGGGCTTGCTGGGATTGGAGTCTGGGTTCAAAATCTGACTCTTTTGTCTAAGATCCCATATATCTCCTGACCCAGTGCTGATCCAACTCACTGCTGTTCTAGAGTCTCAGACAAAAAAAAAAAAAAAAAAAAAAAAAGTGTTTTTTCTGGAATATCTCCCAGGCAAAAGAATATGAACTCAATTTTCTCTTTGATTGAACCAATGGATTAAAATACCGCCTGGAATGCGCTAGTGTATCAGCTCCTACTTACTACTAAATGGTTAATCCTTACCAGACAGAGGTCTAAACTTCTTCTCAGTTGTCTCAGCCTTTACCTCCTACCGTTCACTTCTCCTGGCCTCAATGAGACCTCCTTATGTGCCTAATAGCAAGGTGATGGTTTTTCCCTTGTCAGGTAGCCTCACTTCTCTACTTTGCCATCCACACTCACCCCCTCCCAGGGCTTTAAATCCTTAAAGCCTGAAGGACTCATTGCAGTCACCATGTTTTCCATATAGCCTTGGGGGTCACTTCACATTGAGACCCTACCCTACGACACATTGTCTGTGTATATCTCATGGCGTTTACTTCTGACCATCCAGTGCTGTGAGGCTTCGTCTCATGACTTTCTCTGTATCTCTGACTACACAGAGAGAACTCCTGTATATGGTCCACTAGTTTATCTCCAGCAACATGATCTACTGGATAAAGAGCTACCAGCTACCAACAAACTGGAATTATTTCAGGACAGATAGCAAAGAGGGAGAAGAACAATGGAGTAACAAGGGGGCTGAGGGGACAAGAGGAGACTCTGGAAGCCTCATGGAAGAAATAAGTTACAGTGACAAGTTATCTAGGTATTCCCCATGTGCCCAACGCCACCTAATCCATGTGCTTATTTCCTCTTAAGGAAGCCTAATAAAGTAAGTTGACCCCATAATAGTCTCAATTTGACAAAGATTCACACATGAGAGCACACAGAAGCCATAACATTTGCCTGTCAATAAGAAGATGGCACTTTGAATCTATACTATACATGCTTAGGGTCAGTGCTGCAGATAGAAGTAGAGACTGGAGCAGAGCAGACTTATCCCAAAACATTGCCTAAGGCACATAACAGACCAGGGCACAGGCAGCTCAAGGTGGGGCTTTGGTAATGTCAGACAAGGCTGGGAAGGTGGTCTGGGGACAGACTATGGTCATGTTTTCCCTTCACAAGAATGAAGAGTACGAGCCACAGAGAAGAAATACCGAGTCAAATTTACACTGAGAAGCATTATTTATGTGCTGTCTCTGGCCCAGCCCTGGGGCTGCTCTTGCATAGGGAGTGAGGATGTCAGCCAGTGCCCCTGGACAGCTCTGCAGGCTCAGGAGCTCACTGCAAAGTCACACTTTGGAGAATAAAGCTGCTGGTGATGCCCAGAGTGGCCCAAATAAAAGTCAAATACCACATTCAGTCCTCCAGGGGTGTTTTTGCTATTAAATTAAGTCTGGAAAAAAATAATTGTCTTTGGATTTGATTTGAGAGATTTGGGGGAGTCGAATAATCAGAGTGGGATATTTCTTGAAGGATTCTTTTGATGGGCTCCCTCTGACAAATGACAGCAGGTCACAACAAAGGCATGCAATCTTTGAGGAGACCCACCCCCTCCCTGACACAACTATCCCAGAAAAATAGAGGGGGAGGGGAGGCTCTGTCACAGGTTCCAGTTTTTATTGCTACATTCCTTGGATGGCCCCGTATGTTTACCTTCAGCTGAGTTTAGACTTGGTGTTCTCTGTGGCCGCTGGCATCAGCCACAGAATTCTTTCATGTCTATTACTTTATTAAGGAATGTAAAAGCCACATACAGACCGACCAGGGGACACAACAGTAGGAGACACAAATAAGCCTGAATTTGCTCACAAAGAGCCTTAGGGAGGCTTCACACCTCCTTCTCCCAGATGAACTGCAAGGCCTCCAATGACCAAAAGGGGGCACTCTTAGCACTTGCTCCTAAAACCATTTAATCGTACCATTTTGAAGAGTCTATACAGCAGAAGCAGCACTGGGCTTTAAGACCAGTCCTGATGGAAGCTAGGTGAATAAAAGAATCGACTCTTCTTATGAAGGACTTGTGCTTTTTTTTTTTTTTAATTTTCATTGACTAGAAATGGAGTCTTGAAATTAGAAGAATAAATGCACAAATAAGTACTTTGTATGGTGTCTTGACTCATCTGTCATAAATGTCCCAAAGAGAGCTATTATTTGAGAATCTACTCTAACTTTTTTCTACTTCTTAAACAGGCACTGAAGCTAGCTAAGTGGGCTAGCTTACAGCACGAGGGTGTCGGTGTGGAATGTCTTTACAGGGATGGCATCATTTCTTGGAATGGGAGATAACTGGTCATTTTCAACCACTCCTGTTCTCTTTGCACTTCACAGAAGTTATTTTCTTGATGTGCAAGTGGGAAGAGGGGCAGGATAGTACATTACAGAAGGGAAGTATACAGCAGGGGCAGGATTTGAACCTACATCTGTGTAACTTTCCCATTAAAGAAGAGAATACAATTGAGGACCTAGTTCTCACAATGAGTGGTGATTTTCTCTTAGTTTCAGACACCACCTTCTCTCTCTCTCTCTCTCTCTCTCTCTCTCTCTCTCTCTCTCTCTCTCTCTCACTCACACACACACACACACACACACACACACACACACACACACACACAATCTTTTTATCAAGGCTTGAAGTCAACACTATATTCCCAGGCAACTCCAGATACAATTCCAAACTTCCTCAACAAAACTAAAATTTTTGGTTTTATTCAGCCACTGTGCATGTGGTGAGATGGAGGGAGAGAGAGACTAGATTGTGGAGGTGGCCCCTGTGCCACCTGCCTCCTAAATGTGTGTGTGTGTGTGTGTGTGTGTGTGTGTGTGTGTGTGTGTGTGTGTCTTATTCGTTTTCCTTTCTGTGAATCTCTTATGGTTTTTACTATGAAATGCTTCTCAAATAAATCCTCACTGGCACAGAATAAAGACTGCATTTTGATTCAGCTCCAGGATTTTCACTCCACTTGAAGATCTCTGCTTCCATGGGAGTTTAGAGTTGGCTTTCTAACCAATATGTCAGGAAGCAAAGAGAGTATTTGCTCAAGAAGAGCTGGAAAGACATTATAGAGTTGGGGTACATTTTCATCTCTCTGTCAAGGGCTAGCAGCCACCTGTTCCTTCCCAGGAGGTGCTCAGACATTAAAGGTAGAAATGCTTTGGCATGACATGAAATAGAAAGAAGAGATCCTTCACTGAAATCACGGGCCATATTTTGGCCTCGGGATCTTCCATGAGCTACCAGGGTGGGTAGGTTGTTTGCAGACAAAGGATGTTTTCCTTATCAAGACGATCACACTTCATCCAAACTGAGAAAGTACTCACCCTTGCTTCAGAACAGGCGTCCTAACAGATAGGGAGCTCTACTCTGCTGTACTTTATTGGTCCTTGTGTCCTGTAGTCCTTCCAGAAGCCTTTCAGACTCAACATCTTTAGTCCATTTTTATATCACTGGCCTAACTTTATGTAACACTAGATACTCATTCCAATGAGAGCTGGCGAGGCATACCTAATATTTACATTGGGGCTATGTGTCCCAAATTGGTAGTAAAGGTTCTAAGAAGTCTTGTAATAAAGAATTTATGTCACTTTACTTAATCCAGGGATGCTCATATATATATGACCACAAAACCTTATTAGTTAGCATCTATGAATATCCCTGAAAGCTGTCTAGGTGAAAACATAGGAAGTCTTGGAGCTACTGAGAAGGGATAACCACAAAGGACTGATGGACTTGGATGAACTATTAAAAGCCCAACTATCGGTCACATGTATGGGATAAAAACTGAAGCTGCCTTAGTGGTCTGTTGCAGCTATTTTTAGCACTGTGTATGTGTGCATGTGTTTGTATATACTACATATAAATATATAGTTTAGCTATGAGGTTAGATGATGGGTGGGTTGGGTGAGGGAAAAGAAGGGATATTCCTTTCTGGACAGAAGCAATCAGAATCCTGTGGGACAAGGGGAAGGTCTGTGAGTTTAGAGAATTATTGCTACCTTCTGCTGCTGGCAGACTAGCCACGAAGCAAGCATCGTGTGGTCACTTGATACTGATGGGAACATCAGGACTCCTGCTCTCTATGATGCCCTGGCTGTTGGAGACATCATCCCAGTACCTACTTCCTGGGATTAGGTCCCCTCAACCCAACCCCTCTTCTAGCCCTGCTTCAGCATCTAAAAATGCTTTAATCAAAGTCATTATACCCATATGCTGTGTTCATTTATAACCTTTATATCCTTATAACAATGAATTAAATAATTCAGAAAATAGCATTGTCTTTTTAATGTTATCATTTAGTTTTTCATTCTCAGAACTTTGTTTGAAACTTTCTAAAGGCACTATTTTTTTTAAAGCTACAATTGTATGCATTTTTAATTATAGAAAATTGTGGGAGCTGTTTTGACATTATTTAAATTAAAAGCAAGATTATTTTCTGAACTCGAATTTTATCTGTGGCTTTTTTTTAAAAAATTGTCACATCTAGGGTGATTTTTAAGTAAATAAGAGCACAAGGTCCATATTATTTTAAATGTATATTGTATTTGTCTTCTCAACGCTGTGGTTTTTAGGCCTGTGAATGGCATCATAGTATGTAGACAGCCTATTAAGCAGCCTGTTTGGGTAAGGAAACCCTTAGGCCAGTACAATGTTGCATTGCTCAGTGTGTCCTTCCAATATGGCTAGAATTCTACAACCTAAATGATCATTTGTTGAACAAATTCATGCTTTTATTAGTCAAAATACAGAGAAAACAGAGCCTCCCTGTTTCAAGATATTTGCTAATGCATGGTTAATTATCACATATAGCTTACTATAATTCATTTTACAGGGGAGACCTCCTGCAGGTAACATACTAACAGTTTATGAACCAAAATAACCTCGCTATAGATTAGAGCTGTTTCAGGGCCTCTCAGACAGTCGATGCTTCTAGCCCTTCTCACTTCACATTGCTAATTCGAACAAGGCTTTATTTTTTGTATTTGTCAGCAGCAATACTGTAGGATGGTTGTTAAACTTCTCCCAGGCCTAATTAGAGCAGCAATGCTCGCATTCATAACGAAGCTCGCGTCTTGCTCCAGGAGGCAGTGAGCAGGCCTGTTACGGTAGCTTCCTGGCAGCCTGTCGCTGGCAGTTTTAAGGTAGCTAGTGGCTGCGATATTAAGTAACTGTTGAAATTCATTGACTCCACCACGGCTAATGTGTCTAGATGACAACAAGTTTACACGGTTCTTTTATAGTTACAGCAAATGGGTCCATTTAAATAGTTATTAGGTGATTATGGTGATGTGAAATGGAAAAAAAAAAAAAAAGCAAAGTGCAATGTCTCAAGTCTGACTTTTTTTAAAAAAAAAAACTGTTTATGTGGGGTCCTGGTCGTGCTGTCACTCAAAATGGCTGCATCTTTCCCTTATAAATATTTATACTTGATCGGCAGTGATGAATGCTAATTTATTTGCGTCTTGTTTCTTTATTGACTTCTCAGAGGGCTCAGGTTAGCTAGGAAAGATTTTGCAAGCTTCCTGAGTTTCAGGATATTTTGATCACCCAACCAACGGGCATTTTGATGATTGAAGGGGCGTTCTCCTTGCTGAAACTGAAGCATCCTTCTTTGCTCTTGGATATGCAGCCTGGGAGAGTCTTCAGGCTGCTGAAGGTTTAGACCCTGGGAGCTGATGTGCAGGCTGGCAAGCAGGATTGGCCTCCCAAGGACTACTTCTCTGTACAGCAGCTTGTTGAGTCGTCTTGGATGGAACAGTGTAAAGGCTGGCTGATCCCAGTGTTTGGCAGAGCTCTAAACTATTATTTTCCCCTTAGTATTCTATGAGCCACTTGAAAGACCACATTTTCACAAATGCCAAAGGGCATTTCTCTCCAAATGAATGGAGTATCTGAGACAAAATGAGACGTGCAAGCAGACCAATCTCTGTCCTTCAAAAGCTAAACCTACATGACACCAGAGGACCTAAGAATTCTGCACCGGAACTGTCAAAACTAACAGGCAGGGGTCTGGGGAGATGGCTCCATGCTTTCAAGTCACAAAGACCTGAGTTTGAATCCCAAAACCAGCATACAAAGACAAGCTTGGTAGCACGAGTCTATAATCCAAGTGCTGGGGAGGCAGAGGCTGGCCAGCCAGTCTCGCCTAATTGGTGATCTTTAGGCCAATGAAAGACCCTATCTCAAAGGAGATGGATGGCATTCCTGAGGATGACCTTCAGGCTTCAGGGTCCTCCACTCACAGGAACACACACACACATACAAACACACACATACAAACACACACCACACACCACACACCACACACCACACACCACACACCACACACCACACACCACACACCACACACCACACACCACACACCACACACCACACACCACACACCACACACCACACACCATCACCATCACCATCACCATCACCATCACCATCACCATCACCATCACCATCACCATCACCATCACCATCACCATCACCATCAAAAGGCAATAGAAGGTGTTGCATTGCTTTGAAATACTTTGGGTTACATAGACTAGTGATTCCTCTATTCACCATCCACATGGCTATTCATTACTTTCCTTTAGCCTTGATACACCTAAGTATAGAATTTGTGACTTTTTTAAAGTCTCTGAAACTTTGCATGGAACATATGAGTCAGAAGTCTCTGAAACTACCAGAAATGCTTCAGCTGAGAAAATAAATATGCATGTGGAGTAGGCATGTAAGCACACATATGTGCACAGATGCACACAGTGGCAGGCAGAGGCCAGAGAAAGATGGCAGACATCTTCTCTTACTGCTCTGCCTTAGTGCCTTGCAACAAGTCTCTCAATGAACCTGGAGGTTGCTGGTTGCTTGGGTATTTGTTTGGTCCTAGTCCTGGTCCTAGTCCTGGTCCTGGTCCTGGTCCTGGTCCTGGTCCTGGTCCTGGCTGTGCTGGTGATCACCAAGCCCCAGAAATCCTCCTGTCCCTTCTCTCCTCTTCCCACCTAGAATCAGAGTTGGGATTATATTCACAGTCACAACTGGCTTTTGGTGTGGGTGCTTGGGATCTGAACTAAGATCTTAATACTCTCAAAGCAAGTGTTCTTACCCACTGAGCTATCTCCCTAGCCTGGGAGGAAATAAACCTTGATTTTTGACTTTACAGTTCTATCTCATTACAAACTAGATTCTCATGAGAGCTTGGCCGGAGACAGTTGTCTTCAACTGTTGATCAGCTAAAGGGGCATTAATTCCTAGCTTACTGAACTGCTTCACTGTGAAGTCAGTCACATAGCCCTCAGCAGAACTGGGGCAAGAATCAACAACAGTGGGATTATACAGAGACCATTTAGAGAAAGGTACGATATTTGGGAATGTCACTATTAAGAAAAACCTGTGGTAAATTTTTCGTCTTGTGTAGACTTCTTAGATGATTAGAATAACTCTGAAATCTACAAATGTATATTCCAGCTGTGATAATCTAATCAGATGGTCCCAGATAATAAATATTATGACCACAGACTCCTTAAAATATAAAAATCCATGGTTTGTTATTGACTTCCCACAGCATAGCTATCTGTGAATTATCCAAGGCAGATAGCTGGTCATGTTGTTGTTCAAATCTTCTGAGCTATGAAGAGGATAAGTAGAAGTGGATCCCTCAGAACAGATGAAGGACCCTATCTTAGACTTGTTTTGTGGCACACAGTTAACACAAAGAAGCAATTTCATCCTTTCAACACCATAAGGACACATTTAGCTGCCTCATTTGATGAGCAAAGAAACAAACATAAAAGCAAAGCATCTCTGGGATTTTCCAGGGACCTCTGGGTGGGCTGCCACCAGCCCCACAGAGGAGAGAGCTGGCTAATTCAGCCCTATTCATCTGTAAGGTCTTCCATGGCCTCCACTCTCAGGGTGTACCTTTTGTAACTGTGAGGACTCCATTGTAGTAGATGATTCAGTATGTTCAGAAGAGATGTAAGAGAGCCAACATATTTATATTTTAAGTTGGTAATTTCCAACTTTCTACATCAAGGTCTCTCGGTAAGAGGCTTTTCCAAAACGTGAATATATCAACATACAGTTGCTACATTGATGAGTCTTGGGGGAAGGTCCTATCTTTGTCCATTTGGGGTTGTTCTATGGCACAGTGCCTTACAAACAAAGGAATTTAGTTCTGGATGTTCAGTAGACTGAGAAATCAGAAATCACAGAGGCAGTATCTACTAAGGGCCTTCATCTGGGCTGAGCTCCTGACTTCTCCCTATTGCGTACTATGCTGAAAGAGGCTGGTAAGAGCTCTGGTTTCCCTTTTATAAAACCAAAATAATTCATGAGGGCTCACCATTAAATATGTAATCACACACCCCCCCCCCATCAGTTCTGCCTCCTAATACAGTCACCCTTGAAATTAGGCTTCTCTTATAATTTTTTATATCAGTGTATATTCATTATAGAAAGTGAGGAAATTTGTGACATTTCCATCTTTGCATATAATGTACTTTGGCCATATTCTGCCTCTGTTATCCTCTCCATTCCCTGTTCCCTAATGTAATAATGTCCCCTTCTTTTTAAAAGAAACATGATGTTTGTCTTTCTGAGTCTGGTTGTTCCTACTTAATGTGGTGATCACTTAGTTCCATCCATTTTCCTCAAAGTTTCACAGTGTTACTCTTATTTGTAGATGAGGAAAAGTCCCTTATGTATACATGCCACATTTCCTTTCTTCCTCTGTCTGTTGATAGACACTCAGGTTGTAACCTGACTATTGTGACCTCTGTAATATGCCACCTTAGTATCCTGACATGAATTTTGTGGGGACAGAAACTCACATCATAGGGGGGTCATGAGAATGTCAGTTCCATTTTCTTTAAAATCATTATGTTGGTAATTCTATTTCAGTGTGAAAGGCTACCAGAAAAGAATTCCTTAGGCTTCCCTTTCTATATGGCAGCCCAGGAAAGTTAATTCTCCATTTTATGAGTTTCAAAAGTAAGCAAAGAAATACCAACCATTTCTGCCCTGTCATTATGTCTGTGCCTCCTGGAGGTGGTTGGCCAATTTCTTCCGGGTGAAAAACTAGCCAATAACCCTTCACTGAGTGTACAGGCTTCTAGATCTTTACATGGTGAAAGGTAATTGCCAACTATCCTTGTTTGCTCATGTGCTGTGACCCCCCAAAGTCAATTAACTCCACAACTTCAGCATGAATGACTTCGAAAAAAACAAAAACAAAAACAAATAAAACCCTCAGTGCACTTTCTGCCAATCAAGTGTTTTTCTTTGTTTTGTTCTACTGGGGAAAAATGACAGAATCAAAATGATATAGCAATACATGTTTGTCCTTAGCTGTGATGCCATTTAGGGGTAGGTAAAAGTATGTGTGTGGGAGAGATGCACATACATGTATGAACACTTTGGGTTCCCTCCATATGCTCACTAAATTCAGGCTCTCTGGTCTCTGAAGCATGGCTATATTTTTCCATGCCATGTAGCTGAGTCCCTGAGTCCATACCCACCAATGTAGTTTGCTTTTAACTTTCAAGTCACGTCAGTACTGACCTATTGTTACTCTGAATTTCCATATTCATTCCATTGGAAGTCAGAGACTATTCTTGCAGGCCAGTCAACACAGCACTTTGATGGCAGGTTTATGGATTATCTCACACAGTTACCCAGCACTGGTGGAAACCCTAGGGTTCAGTTATATTCTAACATTATTTACCTGAAAAAAGAGGGTAACATATCCCCTTCACTAAGATCTCAGTACCATAGTACTTCCCCCCACTGTGGACACCAATCACATAGTATGTCAGTTCCTGTGATTTTGATTGACAATCTATAAATGAAGTGTTTCTTCTATGCCCCTTTTAAATTTGGTTGCTTTCCAAAAGCAGCTCATAAGACTCAAGAAAATGTCTCTCCTTTGGTCCATTTATTGATATAGAATGTAACAAAGGATGCAGATAGGATCCTGATGGAAGAGATGAGCATGGTGAAGTGTGCAAAGGTTCCAAACATGGGAAACCCTGTGCCCGTGGACTTGGGAGTATACTATGCTCCTCACATACATATGTGCCTATCAGCCTAGAAGCTCTCCAAACCCACAGTTCTTATGATGATTTTGATATGTAATTGTAACCCATTATTACCTGTGTTTTCAGTTCCATCTACCCCTTCTCTCTGGAGAATGAAGGATATTACTGGAAGCAGCAAGATAGATCCATGATTTAGTCTTCCTCATGACCTGGCTCCATCTGTGAGCACAAGGGTCACCTCACCAGGACAAATGATGGTTTGGGTTTTTTTTTTCTCCAAGAAAACAAAGGGATTTGGGAATTCTGTACAGGGACTGGGGTCAAAAACAAATATTAGAAAAAATATTCTCCCAGTCCATGGATCACTCCAGAAATTACAAAGATTTTAAGAACTCCGTGTTGTGACTCAGATGTAATGTCTATATTTTAAAATAGTTTCACAATTTAACAAATGAATGGAAGACAGAAAACCAATTAATTAAAGGCAGTACAGCTGTCCAAAGCTATAATCTGAGAGGCTATTAGAGCCTACTTCTCTCTAGTCTCAACTCTTGAATAGACTACTCAAGAAACATGGATTTTTTCTCACCCCTCTTCAATAATACATTGTTTGCCTGGTGCAGAAATTGTTTTTTATTCTTTTGTCTTCTGCTGTGTTGTTCTGGTGGACTCCAGGGGCAAATTTATAGGCTGAGATGTAAAAGGTGAATTTTCTTCCTATCTTTCATTAAGGGGGGAGAGAGACAGAAATAGTGCCGACAGCCTGGGTTATGTTCACAGAGGGAAAACGTCTCCTTCAGGCTCTGGGCTTACTCATGCTAGCCTGCCCTTTCTATGGGACTCTCAGATGCCTGGCCAGCTTTAAAATGCAAACCCCCAGATATAAAATTCCTCACTACTATTCAGTTTGTTAAATATGTATGTGCACATCGGTGTCTCTTTGTCTACTCCTCACAAATGAAGTGAGAAACAGAGACTGTTTCCTGCCCTGACTTAATAGATCAGAAAATAAGATTCAGCGTTTGCAATAAATCACCTCAACATGCACAATGCCTGGGGTTCAGATTAGAATTCAATTCTCCAGATGTGACGATCATGGTTATTACAAAGCTTTCTAATATCTTAGTACCAGCTATTGAAAAACAACTTGGGGAGTATCAAAAATATACACTGCTATTAAGAGAAAATGAATGAGAAGGCAGGTATGTATTTGGGTCAGCAAGACTTGGGAGCAAGTGCTGCCTGCAGCCCTGGCACGTTTCTTGGGGTTAGGATGAGGACTCAAGTTGATTAGAATTTTCTGACCTTGAGAATCCTTTTTCTTCCCCTCTCTTTGATGTTATGGATTAGGAGTCCTGCTTGTTCTACATTGTATCTTCAGTGGTTGTTAAAGAAAGAAAGGGCTTCCTTGTCCTATTCCAGTTTATAGAAAATGAACATAATAAGTAGAAAAATCAGAAGCAGGTGGCTGAGGCAACATGCTAAAGCTGTGCCTGAAAATGAGACAAAAGTTATGTGCATGAGAAAAAGAGCAACTCTGACAGAGAGATTCTTACAACAGAGACATTTTGATTAAAAGGCACCATCCTGGGCCAGGGAAGTGGCTCAGTGGAAGAGTACTGTGGTTGATATAGTGTGCACCCCAATAAACTTATCTGGGCATCAGAGAACAGAACAGCCACTATCTTAAACATAGAGGATAGGCAGTGGTAGCACACGCCTTTAATCCTAGCATTCCAGAGGCAGAGGTCCATCTGGATCTCTGTGAGTTTAAAGCCACACTGGAAACAGCCAGGCATGGTGACTCATGCCTTTAATCCCAGGAAGTGATGGCAGGAAGCAAAAAGGTATATAAGGTGTGAGAGGACCAGGAACTAGAGGCCAGTTAAGCATTTAGGCTCTGAGCAGCAGTTCAGCTGAGATTCATTCTGGATGAGGATTCTGAGGCTTCCAGTCTGAGGAAACAGGATCAGCTGAGGAATTGGCAAGATGAGGTAGCTGTGGCTGGTTCTGTCTCTCTGATCTTTCAGCGTTCACCCCAATACCTGGCTCTGGATTTGTTTTTATTAATAAGACCTGTTAAGATTCGTGCTACAGAGTACTTCCTATCATGCCTGAAGTCCTAGGTTTAATCCTCTCTACTGCAAACAGTGAAATAAATTAAGATTCTGAGTAGCCTGAGATTTGTGAAGGGCGTCAGGTAGGAGAGCTCCGGGCGTATTCCCAGAGGAAATGACTTGTAGGCAACAATCTGAACTATACACTAAGGGACCATCAGGTAAGCCAAGCCGAGAAACTGCATGGGGAATGTGTAGCAACATCCCAGAAAGACCCAATGTCCTGCCCTTCACTGTCTCCTAGAAAAGACATGAATGTGCTGGACAGAGAAGTGCAGAGGGATGCTCAGGATCTCATCACCACTTAGACCTGAAGGTCATGTCTTTGGAAAAGGGGGGGGGGTTATAGAAGTGGGCTGTAGAAGGTAGTAAAGACGACTGCGGTTTTTGATACCAGAACAAAAGGTTTGGTTAGGATGTGGGCACACATTTATAAAGTCTAGGAAGAATATATTGAAAAAGAATTCTGACATGATCAACGGCGTGGGTTTTTTCCAGGAGGCGGGGGAACAAAGGTGTCCAAGTCAATGATGAAACAAATATGTGGAAGATGTTGTATTTCCATGACAAGAAGCACAGTTAGGGTAGGGGTTTGTAACTCTTCATGGGGGAAAACATGATATTTATAAACCAAACCTACAGAAAAAATATAACAAGTAATTTAACCTCAGATGTGTAGATGTAATTCTAAACAGCCTTATTAAATAAGAAACACAGAGCCAAATAAAGAGTTAAAAGCCCAAGAGGTCAGAGCACTAGCGAATAGCCTTTAGCTTACCAGTCGCTGCCATTCTTCCCCTGAGAGAGAGACCTTCTCCTGTGTGACCCATCTTTTTATTGCCTTTCTGTTCTACCTTCTCATTGGTTCTAAACCCAACCACATGACTTCCTCATCACTGCCTGTCTACACAGACCTCCAGGTCTCTGTGGTTGGTACTGGGATTAAAGGCGTGTGTCTCCATGCTGGCTGTGTCCTTGAACACACAGAGACTTTGCCTGCCATGGGATGGAATTAAGGGCGCGTGCTATCACTGCCAGACTTCTGCTAAATGGCTTGCTATTAGCTCTGACCCCCAGGCAACTTTATTTATTAACATACAAGTAAAATCACATTTCAGCACAAATAAAATATCACCATAGAGATGATAACATAGAAAGACATAGACAATCTCTTAGCTTTTTCTGTGTTTGCATGAGGAAGCCAATAGCTAAAATATGCAATCAACAAACCATTGGAGGGATGGAGGGAGATAGTCCAGTCAGCAAAGCACTTGCCTTGCAGTAATGAGCATCTGAGTTCCAGATATAGCACCCACCCACCCAAAAAATAAAAAAAGAAGAGGAAGAGGAAGAAGAAGAAAACCAAGCTGATGATGCACATTTCTAATTCTAGTGCTTGGGGAGTAGAGACAGAAAGAATCCCAGGTTCACAAGCAACTATTCTGGCCTACTTAGTGAGCTCCACACAAGTTAAAAAGCCTATCACATGACATCTGAGGTTGTCCTCTGCTCTCCACATAAATGTGCACAAATATGAACACACTTCTGAACATATACACATGTACATAAGCACATGTGTACATGCCTGATTTCATATGTGCATAAAGAGCTTTGGAAGAAAAGGTCAAACAGGTCAAATATCACCTCCATTCAGACAAATACACGTGGCCCTAACTCTTGCCCTGTTCATGTTACTGAGGGTAAGAATTCTGTTGCTCTTATAAAGTAGGGCCACAGAGAAGTCCAGATACCCTTACTCTGTGCTCTCCCACAGCTGTGATGACACAGATGATCATACTATTTATTCTAAAAATGACAACCATGTGCTAGAGATGAAGATGCACAGATGAAGAGGGCATAGTCATTCAGAGGCCCAAAGTCTTATACAGAAAACAGGTATGAAACATTTAAAGTCTCCCAGGCTCGTGTGTGTGTATGTGTGTGTGTAACAGAGATATAAGTGAAAATGAGTCAGGGCTGGAAAAAACAAATGAATGTTCCAGTAGAGAATGGATTCTTCTTGAAGGCAGGCTTTGAAGGTGTGGGGCTACATGAAAATGCTTTGTTCCCTTAGGGCCTCTCTGCATAAGGCACACACCTACAAGGATCAGGTGGTGTTTGCCTGAGCAGGCTTGATTCCAGCACACTGAAGAGCCTCATGAAGCCAGAGCATCCCTTGTTCAGCACAGCTACAGCTCTGATGAGCCCTTGTATAGACTTCTGCTCCGCCCACTCCAAACCTTCCTTTCACACTCTGGTGGATGGCTAGTCATTCTCACCTGTTGGAAATACTTTTCTGTCCCAAGTTAGCAGACTGGAGAAGTGTGACTTAACAAGGAAAGAAAAAGAAAGGAATTTGGGCTTGTCACACACCTGTGCAAACCCCTTTAGATTTGAGAGGGAACATCAGGTTGAAAGCATATCATCTCTACAGGGGAGAGGGGGTTCAAAGGGTCTATTTTAGTGACATTATATCATAGCCCACTAAGACAGTGTTTGGAGATGATCTCTTCCTAAAACCAAACATTTAAAAAAATGCTCCCTGGTGCCATATTTTATCTTTCAAAATACAGAGATAGTAGTCTTCAGAGGCTGGGTAGGTTTTATCTCTATAAGCATTTACCAGAAATATGATTTCATGAAAACTAGGACTTGTCACAAATATTCACCTCATTTGCTGCTTTACTGCTTACAGAGTCTACTTTGTAGCAGCTAGGACAGCCTTGTTGCCTAACACTGACAATGACTCAATAGTTCATGAACAAAATTTCTGAGGGAGCCAGCTCTGAGAGGTCCAAAGTATGGTACAGGTGGGTAGACATGTATCAAAGGCCTCACAAAATTCAGAGACTGTCTCAAAGCATGCCTTTATCTAGAAGCCTTCTGGGGTATATGAGAATTTCTGCATAAAAGAAATGATAAATCAGCTACTCTTTCAAGGAGAATAGCAACTAGTGAAAGCCATGGAGATGCACAGGGGGCTTTCTGCACTTTGAGCTCTAAAGGATCCATTAGGAGATGGCTTTGAGCTAGAAGAAGCTGCCTTGTTAGTACTATTCATTTTCTGACTGCTGGGGACATTGGAATCCAGAATGGTGCAAATCTTAACAAGAGCCTCATGTCACCACGGGCCTGCCATATTTCCTACATTAATTGCTTTTCTCATTGTCATGACCTAATTCTTGAGAGGAGCACTTTAGGGCAGAAGGGTTTATTGTGTCTCAGAATTTAAGAAGAGACACACACATCATGGGAGGAAGGCATGGTGGTGGGAGTATAAAAGGGTTGGTCATGTTGCATCAGAAAGCAGAGAAAGATGAATGTTGGTACCCAATTGGCTTCCTCATTTGGTCTGGACCCCAGTCCATGGAATGGTGTTGCCTACATTCAGGATGGTCATTCCTCCCAAATTAAATGTCTCCAAAAATACACTCAATGGTGTGTCTTCTAGGTGATTCCAGGTCCAGCCAAGTTCAAAATGAAAATTAACCATCATGTAACCCATAGTAGGCACTTAATGACTTGCGTTGAGAAATAGAGAGAAAGAAGGACCTTCGACAAAGCCTTCTTTTCAATTTCTCCAGCAAAACTTCTTCACATTCAAAAGAACAAAATAGACCACACAAGAGAAATTCAATAAAGGACAATGGTTGTGTATTGAGAGTTCAAGTTTTCAAGCCTTGAACAGTTTTCTCTCAGGCTCCTTCAAATACATACACCTGTGTCTTACTGGTGATTATACCCTCTTTTCTCCATAATGACAGAAAGAATTTGTCAGTTTTCAGAAGGCTAGTGATGGCAAGATATCCAGAATTATTAAAAAATCAAATTTAAGTGGAATTTTAAAATTAAGTCCTTGACAAAATTCTACAATTAACATGTAGGTGCAGAAAAAAAAATCAGTGGTCACCAAAGCCCCACATTTGCTCAAGATGAAAAAGTCAGGGAACCTTGGCTACATCTGCCTTTGAAATAAAATTGACTAGATGCACAGTAGTTAATGACTTTCAACAGGACATGCACCTCCCAGATGGATTCCTATTTGGTAGAATAACTCCACTCAAGGATGAGGACAGATGGGAAAAGTTTGTACCATGAGAATCCAGGCTGTGCCCTTGGTTGGCAAATTTCTCTTTCTCAGCAAAGTCTTCTTTGGATTTCCCATCACTGGGCAGTGCTGCTCATACAGATAAAAGTGATGAGGGTAAGCCATTTTATACAAGGGAATGTTAGCAGAGCAGGGAACATGCTTGAAGACAGGAGGGAAGAGCCATCCCGTTTATATTGCCTGCTTGGAAGCCCTTCTCCTTCCTCAGTCTTGGATAAGATAAGCCCAATGCCTCCTAGCCCCAGAACATCACACCTGACAGGCCACACCACTTTCTTCTATTGTCCTGGTTTCTACTGTGTTAGGTTAGTACAATTAGAATGTTTAATGTTCCTTGCAGGGTCCTGTTTTGAATGCTAGTGGTACTAGTTGGGAAAGCTTGGGGACTTTAGCTGAAGGAAGTAGGTCACTGAGGCTATTGGGAGTATCTTGTCCCTGGTCCTTCCCTTGCTTTCATTGTCCCCTGCCCACCAAGGGTAAGTAGTCTCTGTCTCATGCCACCTACCATTGGGATGTTCTGCCTCACAATGGATTCAGAACTAACAGAGCTGAGCAGCCATCAACCAAACCTTTAGAAACCATAAGCCAAAATAATTCCCCTTTCCCTTCAATTATTATGAAATTAATTTATTAAATTATTTCTCTCAGATACTTTGTCACAGTAATGAGAAAAGTAACTAATACATACCTTTTTATTCCTACTTTTTCTGTTTCAATATTAAAGAAATCGCTTCCTCTGGCAGATGGAATGAGACAGCTATTAAGCTGCTCTTCTCCTGTGCTCTGTCCCTTTGTTCCTTGGAGCAATGGCATCTGTACACCTCTGTTCTAATGACTTCTAAGTATTCAAACTCAAGCTTGACCACTTTTTTAAATGTTGGTCCCACTGGCTCAATTGCTTGATGGGCCGGAGTAATTAGTAGTCCTGCCGTCTGCTTAAGGTATCTAGAATATCATGGATTATTCTAGAACTCATGTTTCATTTTGGCTTTCCTAATTCCATCAATAGTATCATGATATTTTCAGATCAAACCTTCAGTGACATCTCTGGCATTTGTTACACTGCAGCCTAGTTGTGCTGGGGTGGAGAAGAAGAGGGATAGGTTACTGAAACACCACCAAAAACATACCATAGAAATGCGAGGCATGGGCTTATCGAAGCTAACAGAGAATGCCCATGAGGATGGCATACATTTCAACAGTGCTACTTGGAAAAGCCAGAAACAGCTGCTAGACAAACTCATTTACTATCTCCACTGTGTCTCACACCTAGTCACTAAGTTAGAAGACTAGCGTCAATAGCATCCATATTCTTGGATGGCCAGCATCCTTCATACATGCAATAAGGCAGGTGCTCTTCCAATTCAGACAGTTTGCAGAGATTACGCAAAGCATCCATATTCTTTCATATTTCACTTCTCAGACTTTTCTACCCTAGCCCACTTCTCCCATTGTCCTTGTGACCTGGCAAAATAATTGAGAGTGAAAAGGCATTTCAAGGGCATGGCACACCATATCTTCTTTTTCTCAAGGACCACACTATGTTCCCGTTTGTTTCTTACCTAATTACTCATCAATTTGTGTCAGCTCTTTTCTTAGAGGTTCTTTTGAATTCATTCATTTATTCTCTTTTCCACAGCAGGAACCAGAGTCAGGTATTAGCTAAATCACAACACAGTCATTGGATTCCCCTTCTCTATCCCCTACACATTGCCATAAGATCAACCATACAAAACTAAGAGACACAACCTTCACCAGGCACCTCTCCTCCTCAGCATTCTGAGTCCCATGCCCCTATCTGGAAGACCTTTCTTGCCTTTCAAATCTTACCCCGACATTCAAAATCCATCCAAAGCTTTTGTCTTTCTTAGGTTTGAATCTTACTTTACTACTTAGTTGCTGAGTTGCCTTTAACAAGTTACTCAATCACTGTTTCAGTTCCTTTATCTTAAAAAAAATAAATAAATGACTTCATAGGATGGTGAGAGGTAGGTGAGGTGGCTGTAGTTGGGGCAGCCAGAATTAGCTATCGACTGATAAATGCTGTACAATTTTTCATAATACTTTTGGTTTGTGTGTGTGTGTGTGCACGAGTGCATGTGTACATACATACTGCAGTGTACATGTAGAGAACAGAAAAGAGCTTGCAAGGATCATTCTCTCCTTGTAGTATTTGAGTTCCAAAGATCCAGCTCAGATTGTCAGGCTATGTATGCAGCAATTACTTTACCCACTGAGCAACCTCACTGGCTCACTCTAACATGTGAAACACTACAAGGATATGTGCAATTCCTAACTGTTTCAAACCGTTCCCTCTCTGTCTTAACACATCGCAGTATGGCTGCAATCTGATCTATTTAATAAATGATGCTCTCTAGTGGGATGTGTCAGCTACCTTCATACACTGAAATGCTGGTAGCAGAAATCATATGATCTATTTCTTTGCATTCCCAAAGTCCCTGCTAGTAGCCTTACCTGCTGAGGATACACACGTATTGTTCATGCACTGGTATACCCCCTGATGTTCTAGAAGTACAATCTCACCATCTGCTTTCTTTTTAGAGTTGGGCTTCACTGGCTTTTTCCATAGAAGTGCATGCTGCAGTCAGCCATCCTTGTTGGCCATCTCTGAGTGTTGCATTTATCAGGGACAGTGGGACTTGGCAGGCAGGCAAGAATCACAGTATGTAGACAAAGCCACCGCAAGGCAACCGTGCCAGCAGGATCCCTACAGTTAGCTGACAGTAGTGTATTAGCTTTCCAAATCTCTGATATGGAACATCATGTGGCCCTTTCTGAGAGGTAGCTGAAGATCAGAGTGACGGGCTGCTTTTTCTTTAGTATTCATCTTTAGAGGTCTCATGCTTGGCACTTGATTCTAGAATGATCTGGGATGGCATGGCTGTCACATACAGAATAGTCCCGGAGTAGGGTGAAGTTTTGGACTGAATTGGTGTGAAAGCTTCAGCAATCGTCTGAAGACCATCCAAAGCCACACATAAATAGTGAGTTTGGAAAAGCAACAGGAATGTGTGGGGTGTGGCCTTCAGAACCAGCCATACAGTGCTCACAGAGCAGTGGGATATTTAGTAAAACAGAACATTTGGAAACATCCATCAGGGTGTGGTGGTGGGGAAAAGCTTTATTTAAACCAATTACTCTGATATACTTTATTCCACACACAAACCCATCTCTGTGTTGTGACCCAAGCTGGGGAGAACTACTGATGTGTGGCTTCATCTCCACACATCCAACTCTAATAGCCTTGCCCAAAGGTATTAGCAACCTGCTGTCCTGTGTATAATAAGATCTCACTGTTTAGAACTAGGGTGTGCTGGTTAGAAACTGTGGACCTAGACTTTGTGGTCTAGACAATTTCATGGGACTCAAATAATAAGCCACCCAGATGTTGTTCTGATCTTCCATGGGCTGGGTGAAAATGATGAGTCCCCTTACAAGACTGCCCCTCAGTGCTTATGTCAAGGTTAACTATTGGCCAAGTTCACTTTGTGAAGGGCAATTCTAGTCGACAAAGATGTCTTGGAAACACATAATTTTAGCGATCTAATAGCGAGTTCATAGGATGGCATGCAAGGGCTTACTTGTGTGTTCCTGGGTCAACTCACCTCAAAGAGGCTTCCAGAATGAAATTTATTCATTCCCTGGAGGAGGATTCTGACCCTGAAGGGAGATAGCCCTGTCTCTAGAACACTCTCTTCTCTGAGTTTTAATCACTTATTCATGCACCCAACTTCTGTTTCCTGACATTGAGGCTTTAGTTCCTTGAGAACCAGGTGGTCCTTAAATTTTAATAGAATTGTGTCATTCTTGTGGGTAAGCAAAAGCTGTTTAGCTTCCACGTGCCATTTCTAATCTGAGGACCATTGCAGCTGTGTTCTCTCCATTATTTGTAATCCATCCTGAGTATGGATTCTTCTCCCTCTCCCTCACTCGTATTCTGCATACCCTACCCACACCAGTTACGTGGGTTTCCTCACTCCCACTATTTCTTTCTTTGTGATGAGTTGACCTAGAGACAGGTCCTGATCATCTATCTACCCAGAACACATTTGGATGTTGAAGCAGATGACATTGACCAATGGAAGTGTATTTAGAACTCACAGCAAGGTGCGATTCCCATGAAGAAAATAAAGAGAAGCAAGTTGGGAATGTCCTGCTTTTGTTTGCTCTGTTGTGCTTTCTGGCAGTTCATCTGTGGTGCTAAGGTTGAACAACTCCATGCATTTCAGGATAAAAGCTGTAGTATTTGAAGTACCAGCTAGCATACGAAGGTCTTTCCTGTTGGAATCCACTGATTGTAGTAAGGGAGGAGCAAAATATGGGGAGGATATCTCAGGAGTCCATGGACATTCAAATGCCAAGGCTGGAGTCCTCCCTGCCCTATACCTCTAAGGCAAATATAAATGGGCTTTCTGGGTTACTTGTCCTCAAAACAAACTCTAAAAGTCCACGGCCTATCTGGTTGCCTCACACTCCAGCAGCAGAGACTGTATTTAGTTATAGTAATAGCCCGTGCTTTTCCCACTTTTATAGCACACATCATGTTTAGTCTTCATAGTAGGTTGAATTGTGTTTGCCTCCAAAGGAGATGTTCACATCACAAAAACCCATGTTTGTAAACATGACCTCAAGTAGAAAGAGGGTCTTTCCAAAACTCTAAAGCCAAGAGTCCCTAAATGAGGTCATCTTGGATTGAGTGTGGACCCTAAATCTAATACTGAGAAGGAAAAGAGAGAGCTCTGACACAGAGGAGGCCACAGTGAAGAGGGAGGTAGACTGGAATGATGAGGGGACAGATCAAACAAGTCCAAGGATTGTCAGCTACCACAAGACACTAGAGAGAAATATGGGACAGAGACTCCTTCCCATTCTCCCTCAAGCACCAGCCTTGCAAACTCCAAGCTTTCAGATGTTTGGCTTCCAGAACTTCAAGAGAGCCACCAAGTCCAGCTACCAACTCTGTAGCCGTTTGCTATGATAACTGTAAGACAAGAAAGTTTTGTAATATATTGTATTCCTGCATCTTTAGTTATCACCAGAGCTGCGAGCTCCCAGAGGGCAGTAGTTGTGCTTTATTTCACAGCCTTGCACACAGTGCCTGGTACTGCACGCCTGCCCTGTTTGCTGAAAATTACTGCTAGATCCAAAGCAATAAAAGAACCCCTGAAATTTTTTCTATAGCAGCAGGACTTCTACTAAATCTACCAGCTCTGGCAAAATCACCCAGGGCACTGCTTTCGTGTAAAACATCAAAGTTGCACTCTGTCGCATTTGGGGTGTGTGTGTGTATGTGCATGTGTGTGTGTGTGTATATACATGTGTGTTTACATGGGTGTGACTATGGAGGTCAGAGGAACACTTAGAGGAGTCAGTTTTCTCCTCCCACTATGTAGGCTCCAACTCCAGTTATCAGGTTTGGCCAGAAGTTTCTTCCCCCACTGAACCATCTTGCTAGCTCTAGACTCTTGGTCTTGAGTGAAAGAGTCCCTGTTCCAACCTGCATAGGCACTGAAGTGCTTTGGCATGCACCCCAGCTCTCCGATTTTGCTAGATGATTGACAGGTAGCCCAGATTCTTGTTTTAACTACTATTTTTTATCCTGGGAGTACCTGAAATGTTGGGATCCACTTGGCCAAGCCGTCTGCTGCTTCTCTTGGATGCTTTATTCTCTAAGCAGAGAGATGATTTCCCCCTCATAGGTAGGAAGCAAATGAGCAATAATAAAAATATTTGTTTGGGGAACCACCCTAAGCCAGGTCTAAACCACCTGGGCCAGGTGGGAAGCCTCAGCTCAGTGAAAGGTCTAGGTTTTGGTTAAAGAAAAAGAAAGCACACATAGACAGCCCTAGAGAACTGGGGAACACGGATCCCTGTAGTACACTCAGGGACCCCTGACCGCCTGTACTTTTCCAGTGTCTCATTTCACATATGGTGAACAGCCAGGACACTTGTTCAAAGATCACAGGTTTACTTTCCTCTTTCTCCACTCATTATTTCATCCACAAAATCCACAAGAATCTTAGGTGACTTTTTTCCCCTTCCTGCCCAGGGAACATTACAGATGCTCAATCTGCCCCCTCTCTGTGGGGCTGCTCAGGCCCTGAGCCCAGGAGTACAAACATGGAGAGAAACAGTATCCATACATAGGGGTGGCTGGGTTTTTTCCATCCTGTTCTTATAAGGAAGGTCAGGGTGACAAAAGCCCTCACTCGACATGGACTGAGCAAGCACCAGAAAATAGAAACCACAGAAAGGGCTCAGAAGAATTGAGGAATCCCTCCCTGCCTTCCAGGAGCTTCTAAAAGCTTCTCAACCTTCCTCTTGCTGCAACTCCTTCCTTACTACAGTCCCTGAAGTTGTGGTGACCCCACCCATACAATTATTTTCATTGCTACATAACTGTAATGTTGCTACTGTTATGAATTGTAGAGTGCATGTCTGTGTTTTCTAATGGTCTTGGGTGACCCCTGTGAAAGGCTCACTTAACCCTCAGAAGGGTCCTGACCCACAGGTTGAGAACCACTGGTCCAGACAAGCATGCACACAAAAAGAGTAGGGACAAAATGACTTCTTGTCAGCAGTGTCATCCACGTGCCGCTTTGCTTGATTTTAAAGAGTCCCCCATCCACTGAACCCTTTCATACTCACGGCACCCCTGGGATCTGAGGCAGCAGGCTCAGCTGCCCTTTTCCTCAATGCAGAAAAGGACGGGCTTGTGAGGGGCTGCTATCATACACCTTGCCTGTGTAGAAGGATTAGAGTGCCAGCCCTCTAGTCACTAACCCTGGTACTTTCGACCCTCAGAGCTGTTAGATCCTTGCCTTCTGACATGTCCTGTTTACATAGTTTGCCTGCAATTGTCTTGTAGGTTTTCACAGCATCCCGCTAACAGAGGGACAGTTGTTATGCTTTTGACCCCAAAAAATTGTTTATTTATTTAATTTATTTATTTGTATATGTGTTTGTGTTACTCTGTCTGTCGGTGTGTATATGCCATGTGTGTGCAGGTGCCTAGGGGGCCAGAGGAGGATGTTAGATCCCCGGGAGCTGGAATTAAAGGAGGTCATGAGCCACCTGATGGGAGATGGAACTTAGATCATTTTCAAAAGCAGGAAGTGCTCTTAACTGCTGAGCCATTTTTCCTGTCCTATAGCTGGAAAGACTGAGACTTCCCCAGGTAGCGAATGTCACAATAACATGTAGTCTAACCACAAACACTGCTCTGAAACTGGGAAGACAGTGGGAGGGAATGCCTAGTGAACATTAAGACAGGCAAAACCTTTAGGGGGAAAAAGCATTCCCCCATAGCCAAGTGATTGCTCTTATTTTACAGAGGACTGAACTTTAGCAATATTTGTTATAGCTGGGACTGTGATAGAATCAGGGTTCACATTTGTGCTGGTTAATTTGGTCAACCTAACACAAGACTAGAGTCACCTAGGAAGAGGGGACCCAACTGAGGAATCACATCCATTAGATTAGCACATGGGCAGGTCTTTGGGACATTTGCTTCAGGAAGGGATGATACAGGAAGGCCCAAGCCTCTGTGGGTGGTGACCCCCTTTGGCAGATGGTCCTGAGCTGTAGAAAATAGCAAACCTGAGCAAGCCGTGGGCAGCACGTCAGTAAGCAGTCTTCATCCATACCTTCTGTTTCAGTTCCTATTTCTAGGTTCCTGACTTAGCTTCTCTTGACGAGTGGCTGTAACCTGTAAGCAAAATAACAAACAAAACTATAATAACTTCTCTGCCTCTGTTAATACAATAAAAATAACTGCAGAATGGAACACGAATTTTAAAAGGTCTTATTAATTAAAAAAAACAGAGCCTGATATTGGGGTGAATGCTGGAAGATCAGAGAAGCAGAACAAGCCACAGCCAACCTCACCTTGCCAACTCCTCAGCTGATCTTATTTCCTTAAACTGAATGTCTCTGAGTCCTCACCCGGAAGGCATCTCAGCTGAACTGCTTAAAAGCCTAAAAGCTTAAAAGCCCTAGTCCCTGGTCCTCACGCCTTATATGCCTTTCTGCTTCCTGCCATCACTTCTTGGGATTCAAGGCGTGTGTCTTTCCCAAGCAAGACTTGAGATCTCAAATCCTGAGGTTAAAGGTGTGCGTCACCACTGCCCGGCTCTCTTTCCAATGTGGCCTTGAACTCACAGATCTCTGCCTCCAGAATGATAGGATTAAGGGTGTGTATGCCTCTATGTCTAATCTAGTGGCTGCTCTGTTCTCTGACCCCAGATAAGTTTTAGTAGGGTACACAATATATTGGGGGACACAATGTATGACCACAGCAGAATGTGCTTCAGTGTCTCATTAAGGAATGCAAACAAAGCAGGTTCTTCTTTGACTCATTTGACCAAGAGGGAACCCCAATTTGATCTCTCCACTTCTCTCCCTGTATCCTCCATCTGTCTGTAGTCTGTGGTTACTTGCTAGTCTCCAACGTGTGTGTGTGTGTGTGTGTATGTGTGTGTGTGTGTGTGTGTGTATGTGTGTGTGTGTGTATGTGTGTGTGTATGTGTATGTGTGTGTGTATGTATGTATGTGTGTGTGTGTATGTGTGTGTGTGTGTGTATGTGTGTGTGTATGTGTGTGTGTGTATGTGTGTGTGTGTGTATGTGTGTGTGTGTGTGTGTGTGTGTGTGTGTGTGTGTGTTTTATCTGTCCTTGGGTCTGTCATTGGGTCTGTCCCTAGCAAAGGGTTTTCCTCTGTAGTTATTGAACAGCACAGAAAACTTTGCATGGGAGAGGAATGGGGGGCTCTTTATAGGAATTTCTAACCGTGTTTTAGAAGGAAAGCAGTTACTGAGTCCAGTTGACCCAGAATAGCAACAGTGCCACATTAAAAAAAGACATTATCAACCTATATCCATGTCGTCTGCAGCATTTATGATAGACGTTTGTTTTAAGGTCATTTTCAACTTGTTGACTGTGTTCAGCAAATGATAACCTCAACATATACATATGTTATTCTGGGATAGGGACATGGAAGAGTGCATAACTTTAGATTAAAGCTATACATTTAGTTTAGATTATACAAGCTGGCTGCATGGGAAATCCAAGGCATAGTAAGTTTGGGCACATTGTTCTCTTAAAGGCAAGTTAATTTGTCTGAGCACACAGTAGGGCAGCAGGCTGAGTACATGGTTTTAAATTATCACTAAGTGTATTATTAACTTGGTGGCAAGGTCCATCAAAGTTCAGCCTCTTTGAAGTCAGAATATATTTTCAGAAAAAAAAAAATGTATCACTATGCCTTTCCTCTCCAAGTTGCTCTTGGCAGCATCTTGTCACAGCAAGAGAGAAGCAAACAAATATGATACTAAGTTGGCTTGACCCTAAACAACTCCTATGTCTCCACCATGCTTACTGGCACTATGAAGGAGGAAGGCAGCTTCAGCCCATGTGGCTCACATGAGAAACCATAAGCTTGCACACAAACCAGGCACATATCTGTGTTGGAGATCAGAGGTGTAACATAACTAAAATGTTTGAGGACGAGAGAGGTCGCAGAACCCCAAAGCTGTAGTTTTTCATCTTTTAAATTTTTGTTAAATTTTCTCCCACACTAGACTAGAATGCAGAAGCGGGCAATTTCACTGTTTATTTAACATGCTTCCCACTCTTTAGCCATCCTGGGCTAGCTCCTGGCAGATGCATACACCCTCTTGTTTTCTTCTCGTGGGGCAGTACTTGAAGTGAGTAACATTGGGCACCGCTACCCACTGTTAAGTACTACATGGAGATGGCATGCAATCATCTTCTAATTCTCCTAGATATTATGCAAGGGCGGTATAATGTGTCTCAATTTTAGGAAGCCAGGTCAAGAGAGGCCACATAATTTGATGAGAGAACACAGGGAGAAAATGAAAGAGCTGAGACGTCAACTTGGATCTGCATGATTCCAGACTCTAACCCCTCTCTTCAGGGCATGTGCTTGTATTTAATTTGAGGTGATAAATCACAGAGATTGCATGATGGAGAACAATGCTGGAGATTGTGGGAAAGAGAGCAGAGGCGTTAAAAGACCTTTGCGGAGATCACAAATAGCAAGTCCAGTTGGAATATCGAGCACCCAGATAAGAACAGTGGCTCAGAGAAAAGGAAATGGTGCTTGTGGACCAGTAGACATTGTTGGCAAGTACTTAGTGAGATGTAAGTCATAACACAAGGAAACAGAAAACAACTGAACTAGATATGAAGGTGAGTTCCTTGGTATGTGTCACAGCACCTTAACCAGGAGACGGAAGAAAGTGGTGAGGCGGAGAAGGGTCTGGAGACTCAGGAGGTTCCCTCCTCGGTAGGAATAGAGAACCCTCAAGGCAGGGCAGACACCAAGAACAGGAACAGTTGAGTCACATGCAATCCAATCTGAGCCTCCACAGACGGTCACAGTCGAGACCTTTGGAGAAGAGAAGATCACCATTGCACCCCCTTGCCAGATGTGAAGTCTGGAGTTTACACTGACTGAGAACTGGGAAAAGTGTATTTGAGGCCAGAGAGAAAAGCAAACCTGAACTGAAACACATATCTGCATGCTTGGCATGTCAACCTTGTTCCCATGGTGATACCCCCTGCACACCCTAAGTCAGCCATCTACAAGTCTTGCCTCCTTTCACTGTAAAAGCGGGAAAACTGAGCCTGGAGCTGTCCAGCTCCCAGTATCTTAAGGAGGACTTACCAAATCCATCACTGCTTTTACACAGCCACACCCCAATGGAGGACTCAGACCCTGCACATACCTACTTCTCTATTCTCTCCTGTCCATCACTGTAGCACCTTCTTGTTCACTTAGTGGCATGATGACGTCGCATGCGCCTCATCCATGTTGACCTGTGGATGCTTTCACTTAAGTTTTGTAGCCTTGATTATTATTAACAAAAGCTTCACACTCCTGCCTACAAATACTTATACACACACTCTGGAAAGTTCTTTATGGAGGGGGGGGAGAGTCACGACATGGCAGCCCACAAACTGGATATAACCTACCAATATATTATGTTTGACTTATACAATATTTGTTAATATTTTTATTGATAATTTTCACATTCCCACATTTCCCATTCTTCCAATAAAGGTAAAAAGCTCTGGAAATATAATTGAAACCCCACACACTGGTAAGCACCTGGTTATTGCTGCGCTCTCTACATGCAGTATTTATTGCCTGACACAAAGACTTCTGCCTTCCATTTATTTCATTTAGCTGAGATAAATCCTCCAGGCATTTGACGCTGAGATCCTAATGTATGATGATCATGTTGGCATTGGCAGAACTTAGTTGGTGCCCAGAAGAGGCATGAATGTGCTTGAGTAAAAATGGCTCAATTCCAGATTCTCTGCCCTTCCTTTATGTGTTCTAATTACAGCCTCCTTACAAAACAGTCAGAATCTCATGATGAGTGCTCAGTACCATTGTACCATCCCACTCTGATAATACCGACTAACATGATCCAAGGTTGAGCGTCCTTCGGCCAGCCTTGATTCCATAATGCCTCTCTCTCAGCTCCCTGACATAAGCAGAGAGATCTGACCAGCTGGCCCCAGCAGCCGTTGGCAACTCTGTGGTCATTTGTGTATGGTTAACTACAAAAGAAAGAACATGATGAGGTGAAGTCAACTTTTTGATTACCTGGGGAGATGAGGAGGTGCTGGAGATCCTAATGGAGTCAAGGCACAAGGAGGAGGGGCAGATGGGAAGATTAGCTTTGACTTAAAATCACAAATGCATAGGAGATTGATAAAGCACACCTCTTTGCATGTCTGAGGGAGTCTCCATACCTCAGGGGGTGTTAATGGTTTGAGTCTGGAATGTTCCCCAGAGGGAAACAATTGCACTCATGGGTTTGAGCATTTAGTCCCCACCTAGCAGCACAGCTTTGACAGGTCACAGAAACTTTGGTACATGGGCCTCCCTGAAGCATAGACTACTTCAAGAGTAGGCCTTGAAGGATATAGCTGAGCTCTGATTTGGTCTCTGCCTCCTGATCCACCAGTACGTGGAAGCAGCAGTTCTGAGCTCCTATTGCCATAGGCCAAACGATTTGCCATGGCTTCCTTGCTGTGATGGTCTGATACCTCTTGGAACTGTGATCTGAGAATCTCTCTTCTCCCTTAAATTGCTTTGGTCACATATTTCATCACAGCGGTAAGAGAGGTAACTGACACAAGGTGGGAATTTCTCCCTGAATGTCAGTGACACTACCCCATAGGCCAAGGGCCTAATTGGAATAAAAGAGGAGGAAGAAAGAGGGAGGCTAACACAGGCATTTTTTTCTCTCCTTATATGCTTCCTGGCTACCACAAGGTGAGCAGTTGGTATACCATGTTCCCACTGCTGAAGCTAGAAGTTTTCCTGTGTCCTGTCTGCAGCCGCTCAGACCCAAACAAACACACAGAGGCTTATATTAATTATGAAATGTATGGCCATGGCCTATAGCTCAAGCTTCTTGTTAGCTAGCTCTTATAACTAAACTCAGCCCATTTCTATTCATCTTTATGTCGCCACGTGTTCTGTGGCTTTATCTGTGTGCCATTACATGCTGCTCCTGGACAGCAGGATGGTGTCTCTGCCTCTTCTTTCTTTCTCTCTCCTGGATTTCCCACCTGCTTCTAAGCTGCCTTGTCATAGTCCAAACAGTTTTATTTATCAACCAATCAGAGCAACACATATTCACAGCATACAGAAAGACATCCCACAGCACACTGCTATGACGATCTGCCTCACCTCCAGCCCAAAACTATGGCACTAACTAACTGTGATGTAACCATGAGCCAAAGCAACTCTCCCCCTCTTTGTCTCAAGTATTTTTCTCGCCAATAGGAAACTGACAAAAACCACAGGTTATAGGAAATGTGTGGCACTGGACTTGTTCCCAGGGCAATGAAGAGCTGTGGACACATTTAGTCTGAACCGTGAGTGAAATGACTGGAAGGAGTGGATGGTCTTCAGAGAGATCACTCCAGGGCCAGGGTAGGGTGCAGACTGGAGAGATGACCCAGGGATGAGGCTGAGCTGGGGAGACCCCTGGGAAAGGGATGCCTGGGTGCTTCCAGTCTCAGAGTCTAGTCTTGGCTTTTCTTAGTGTGTCACCACCTCTCTGTGCCCTTCAGCTGACCATCAAGCTTCAGGCTTCTCTTATTCTTCTTGCTATTCTAATGCTCTCCACCTGCTTGTTGTCTCCATGCCCCCAATGCAATGAGACTAGGACACAGCTCCCTTTGGTCAGAATCAACACCCACTTGGCAAATCTTGATTGATTTCTTCCCCCAAGGTAGTTCTGTCAGGAATGCTAATGATTGTGTCATCATTCCCTATGCAGAGAGCCAGGAAATGGGCAACTCTGGACCTAGCTATCCCTAGATGATGGCAGTGTCCAAAGTCCTGTGTACATCCTGGATGTGTGCCAGTCAAAACTTGTGCATCTTGGCAGTAGATTTTATTGGATTTAGATTAGTCTTTTACCTAAGACAGAAGCCACATCACAAAATAGGATTAGGGCTGAAATGGGACTATTTCCAAACCTGCTACCCCTAGGTAATGCGCCCTAATTAACCAAGACCTCCATAGATGCAAAAGCAAAGGGTATTGACAGGCAGGAAGAAGCAAGTGTGTTCCCACCAGACTTAGCAGAGCCTGTTTGCAGCTTGGGCTCCTGGGAGTTCATAGCCATAGTCTTGACAGACGACAGTATGGAAGGAGCTGTTCAAATCTGCTGAATAAACACATCATTCCCAATACACTCAGCTGCACCTACCGTGATAATCTAGAGTTGTATGAACAACCAAGTCCTCATCTTTCCCAGATTATTGGTCAAATTATTAGGGCCACGTGGCACCTGGAGAGAAGCTCTCCAACTACACCAGATCTTAAACTTCTCAGTGGCGGTAGGTGCTACATGTTCAACTTCTCTTAACTCCTCCCCTGAGCTCTGTGCAGTTGTTCAACATTGCACACACTGACCCACTATGTCATTTGACTCCTATGTAAGAGGAATCTAAATATTAAAGAAATGTGCTAAAAGGCATGAAGGAAACCTGGTGCCTTCATCGTTGTTCTGGAGAGGGCTGCTGTGGTTTAGAAAGGATTTGAGTGTCTCTCAAGGTTCATATGACAGAAGTTTGGTTTTTACCATGGTGCTTTGGGGGAGGCAATGCAACCTTTATGAGCTGGAGTTTAATGTAAGGTAATTAGATCATGGAGGGAATGTAGTTGGAGTTTTTCTGCCTGGCCCAGTCAGGACAAATCTCTCTTACCCGCCAGTCCCACAGTCGCTCAGACCCAACCAAGAAAGCACATAGAAACTTACATTGTTTACAAACTGTATGGCTGTGGCAGGCTTCTTGTTATCTACTTTTTCTATCTTAAATTAACCCATTTTTGTTTATCTATACTTTGCCACATGGCTTGTGGCTTACCAGTGTCTTTACATGTTGCTTCTCATGGCGGCAGCTGGCGGTGTCCTCTGGAGAACTCTGCTCGGTCTACCTCCAGCATCCAGGGACCTCTGGAAGAGCAGTCAGTGGTCTTAACCTGGTTCTGGGACCCTGGACGCTGGAGGTAGACCGAGCAGAGTTCTCCAGAGAACACCGCCAGACTGCGCTATACCTTTTCCAGACCCTGCAACCTACCCCTTCATTTGTAAGTTACCCCACAAAATAAACCTCCCTTTTAACTATGTGGAGTGGCCTTGATAATTTCACCAATAAGGGTACTGCTCTCAAACCTCCAAAACTGTGAGCTGAGTAAGTCTTATAAGTCACTAAGCCTAGGATGCTTGGCTATAGCAATGGAAAACTAATGTAAGAGTCATGCCTACAAGTAAGTACACATGTATCAATGACTAAATCAATGTGGTCGCTGTGATTAGGGCAATCTGTAAAAAGTGCTTTCAAAGCTGAACTTGAGAGTGATGACAGAAGCTTCTGGAAGCAAGTGATGCTAAAGCTGTGCCTTAGGAGATGACTAGTATAAGACATTGACCACCTTGCAAGGAAGTGTGTGTGTATGTGTGTGTGTGAGAGAGAGAGAGAGACAGACAGACAGACAGACAGACAGAACATCTTCCCTACATGTTTAACCCAGACCAGATACAGAGGGTACAAATTATTATGCCTTGCTTAATCTGTTCCACCCCCACCCTCCATTGTACAGTAGCAAGACTGAGTAGACAGCTCTCTTGAATTCTCCATCTTTAAAAAGGACATGATAGTAAAGGGAATGGACTCCAAGCTCATGTTTCTCCTCCCTGCCATTCATGTACAGTTCAATAAGCAGGCCAGGTCTTTGTAGGCACAACTGTTCCATCAGGTCCTTTCTAGACAGATAGTCCTCCTCCAAGCAGCTGAGGAGACAGCAAGAGTTTGAGCACATACACTGTCCCAGGCACTAGGCTGGGCAATGGATCTGCCTAAACTTGACAATCCACTCTTCAGCCTGGCCTACCCTTGACAGACATAAGTGGTCTTGTATAAGCATACACATGATGCCCCCTCCTTTTTATGTTCCCTACAAGCTTTGATTCTGAAAAGGAAACCTCAACCCAGACCTTCAAAGTGTCAGCCACATGAGAACTTACACGATTCTTAAAATGAGGCTGATCTCTTTCTGACGCTCCCCATCACACTTGAGGAAGACAGCCATGATTGCTTCCCCCAATCCAGCAGTCCAAATAATCCAGATCAAATCTTCATCTAAGCCTCTTTATGTAGTTAACTGTTGACCTGTTTAATATGCAGTCTCTGCAGGAGCCCAGAAATACACACTTCTTTCACCCTTCCCCCTCTCTGTCCTTTCCACCTGACTCCTTTTAGATATGTGTTCCAGTCCTCCTCCTCCCAGGGGTCCACAGAGCCCAACTCAAACAGGATGGCAGAGGCCCTCATCACTGTGGCCCCTCGCCACCAGTGCCTCTCTATGCTATCATTTCCTACAAGTTCTTTCATTCTTTGAGAGTGTTGTGTTTATCACCAAGCACGTGCAGCATTCCCCCTGCCTCTATTCTTGACCCTGCACGGAGATCAGGGCTCTCCCTGAGCTGGGTCTTGGGAGACGCAGCCATTTGCAGCCTCCCTGGACAAAGCCAAGGTTCCCTTGGCAACCGCAGCGTGTTCACGTTTGCAAAGGGGTTTCCCTCCAGCCCTGGGCCTCTCTCTCGCAACTCTCATCCTGGTGTGTGTCCCTCATGGAAGCATCTCTAAACAGGGTAGGAAAACAACTCTCACTTCATTCAACAGGCAGGAAAATGTGAGTTGAGTGGGTGAATGAATTTGGCTGCAAGCTGGTGAGCACTCTTGGGGAGGGGAGTGCAGGGAGGGGGGTGGTGTATGTTTTGCTTCTGGACACAGGCAAGTTTTGGTCCCAGAGAATTTGGGGCTGTAAAGTGTGTCTTTGTCTGCAGGGAGGTGGGAGGATGGGGTGGGGCAAAGAAGAGGGGCCGTTAGGAGCAAGCGTTTCTGCTTGCCTTCTTATCTTTGGCTACTTAGGTTTATGAATATACGGACACCAGGCATTGGTCATTTCCAGGTTAGTGCCCATGAGTGCTGCTAACAATTGCTTGGGAATGTTTCTCTTTCCCTCCCTCCCTCCCCACCCCCTCCTTACTGCACTGATGGAGTAGTGAGCACTTTTGGTGGAGTTCTGAATGGCTAGGAGGGTTGCAACCAGCTTGGTGAAAAGCTTCCTCCTAAGTGGGAGTCATACAGTTCTTTGAATCCCTTTCGCTGACCCTGGAGACCTCAAATGTGTGTTCGCTTGTGGGGAGAAATGTCTGTTATTGACTTGGCAAACAGTTATCAACAGTTTCTATGGCAATCCAAAAGCGCATTACTCAAGTCCAGGCTCGTGTGTGTGTGTGTGTGTGTGTGTGTGTGTGTGTGTGTGTGTGTGTGTCAGGGATGGTATTTATAACGGGTACTGAGGGAAGGAAAACTCATATGCCTTTCTACTGTAGGACTTCAGCAGGCACCAAGGATGCTAAACGGCTCCCAGAGAATGACCTGCAGGCTTATAGTCTCAGAAGGAAGCAGAATTAGGTGCTGGAAATGAAGACTACACATGAATCAATTCCCCTTTTCTTTTCTCTTCTTTCTTCTCCGCCTCCTTTCCCTCCCCTCCTGCTTCTTTCTTTCCTCCCTCCACACACCCCTTCTCTTCCCTCTCTCCCTGTATCTCTGTCTTTTGAAAAACCACTTTCAGGGTGAGGTCTAAGCATGGCTGTTCATGTAAGCAGGTACTTTGAGATGTTCGCAGTTTAAACTGGTTATTGCGTCATCCTGTTGACCATAATAGAAAATAATCTGATCTCTTTCATCCGGTGTTCAATTGTTCAGCAAACCCTTTGGGACAAGGACTGGACTCTTTTCACTGTTACATCCTATCATAGGCCCAGGAATGTTCTGAGTGTTCCATAGGTAGTTATGAAATTCACTTGCTTTTTATTCTTAGACAGTGTCTTTTGTAGTCCCAGATGGCCCTGAAATCACTGTATGAACAAGGTTAGCCTTGAACTACTGATCCTCCTGCCTCTGCCTCCCAAGTGCTGAGATTATAAGTGTGAGCCACTAAGCTAGGCTTTGAGTAGTCTCCTGAGGGAGCAGCCTGACGTATCTTACTTAGCTGCTTGCCTTTCCCATTGGTTGCCTGGACTGAGGGTCTGGGACCAGTCTGATCTACTAACTTGGGCTCTGGACAAAAGGTGACATTAACCAACAGTGGGACCTGACTCAAGTCCCTTTGCTTATCTCTATTTATCTAGTGGCAGCATTCAGATGAGAATGCTACCACCAGAACTACATCTCTGAAGGAAGGCCTCAGCCTGAGGGAGGCCTGGGGAAGGGGAGGCCAGAGTGGTCAGGGACAGCTGCCAAGGACTGTCAAGAAACGGGTAGGCAGAACTGCTGGATGGTGCGGGCCCAGGATGTGGTCCTTTCCAACTCTGACATCCTATAATCATGAGACTAGTTGTACCAGCTCTGTGTCACCTTTCCTATGTTGAGAACCTTTACTTTTGAAGGCTAAGACAAGGTCATCTCTTGACTTCTTCTAATGAAGGCAAGGAAGCTGTCTTGGGGGTGTGAGAATGAGGCTCCTCAGGCAGACCTGATTCTGACCTTGGCAGTGTGCTGTTCAGCTTGAGCCAGCCACACTCTGTCATCTGGTTCCAGTGTATCCTTCCATGTACTCAGCAACCAACAGGTAATGACTGAAAGAAAGTTCATTTTCTTTTGTGTGTGTGTGTGTGTGTTTTTGTTGTTTTTGTTTGTTTGTTTGTTTTTTGTTTTTGTAGACAGGGTTTCCCTGTATAGCGTTGGAGGCTGTCCTGGAACTCACTCTGTAGCCCAGGCTGGCCTCGAACTCACAGAGATCCGCCTGCCTCCCGAGTGCTGGGATTAAAGGCGTGTGCCACCACCGCCCGGCTGAGAGTTTGTTTTCTCTGGTAGGGTGGATGAAAAAACTCTTCCCTATGAAGAGATGACATTTAGAGCTGCAGCATCCATTGAATGGAAATAAGCTGTGCTGGCTCCAGGCTAAGGGACCGTGACTATGAAGTTCTTGATGGGGGAGGGGTGGGCTCGGCATGTTTAAGGCAAAACAGGGTATCTGTGGGACAAAGGCAGTGACATGGAGAGGTCAGAGGTCAGAGGAGTTAGAGTAAGACAGTATAGGCCTCCATCCTCAGAGGTCATGGCAGAGACTGGTGGCAAGTCATCGGACTTGTTTTCACACAGAAATGATGATCTCTGATCACTCCAGCAACCCTGGAGAGAAGTATGTTCCAGAAACCTTATGTGCAGTATGGCTGGTTAGTACAACATGCTTGGAAATGAAGCGGCTTACATGGGCAAAATGATGTGATGTTCGTGAAACTGTATCAGATGAACCTAGAGGTGAGAGGCCTGACCTTGAGACCTACTCACTGTAGACTAGCATGTGCATGTTATTTGAATTGTAAGATGGCCTGCCTCAGTGAGGACTGAAGATAAGGCAGTCAGAAAACATGCCAGCTCAGAACAGATGCTTGAAATGATGGACATGAGTTTCGGGACCTCAGCGCTGCCAACCTCAGATGAGCAAGAGAGGTCAGGTACACAATCTCCTACACTGCTCCCCACACATCACGCCATGCTCCTTGCCCTTGAAACTTTGCCCTTGGTCACTTTGACTCCAGAGTCAGGTCTAGAAAGTGAATGAGGAATGTGGAGGAAAGATCCTTGTACCATCTGTGTTTGGCCATCTCTGAGTCAGTAGCTTGATGGTGGTGTCTGTCTGGGGCTCACCTATCAGGAAAGTCTTACAGCCCAGAGTATATCGCTTGATACCTACCCAGACCACCAATGGCAGCACACTGGGAAATCATACTAGCTTATTCTCAGAGACCACCAGAAAAATGCTTATGGAGCTCTCTGTGGGCTCCTTCTTTCTCTCACAAGACTGTGATATCTCAAGAAGGACCTGCCTGACATGCAAGATGCCCATAGCTTGGCCTGTCCTTTGCTATCCATGTTCCTATTAATGCACTTACACTGTCCCTTCCATGGCAAAGTGACAGCCTTATGAACCTTCCACTGTATTCAGTCTTGTAAGTGACCATTTCCCTCCTTCAAGGTGTTAATCTAGTGTTTGTGGAAACATTTACAGGAGGCAGCATGGGTCAGAAGGCAAGGGCAGGCTTCCCTAAATTAGATGTGTGGACGTGGGGCTTTCCACTTGCCCCAAGGTGTTCCTCTTAACTCCCAGTTTCAGACTCAGTTTGTTGCCTTAAGCAGTGGAGAGTGAGTTGCACAGCCCTTCAGCTCCAGGTGGTCTCCATACAGTGCCCTGTTTACTGGCACTCCTCACTTCCCAGCCAGCCTCCACGGAGAACACCCCAGCGTTTTGTAATGCTAATCATCTACCAGACCCCTCAGCCAGGGCATTTCAGAGCACTGCAGTCTCCTCCCACTGATCTGATGAACAGATGCGTTCATTTTTCATTTGCTCAGAGTGCTTCAGCCACTTGAAGACCATGGCCTGGGCTTGGCTTTGTCTGGCAACCCTAACACTCTAGCTAATGCACAGCCTGAGAAACTGCCCTCGCAGACACCTGAGAACTTTGCCTCACTCTTAGAAAGTCACACTTAGAGCAGTCACTGTGAGAACAATTGTCATGACAACTAATTCCAATGTGGACTTGTCCTCTTCACCCAGATCTGTTTCTTGTGAAAAGAGAGAGAGAGAGAGAGAGAGAGAGAGAGAGGGGATCCCTGGGCTCAGTCAGTAAAGTGCCTGCTGTGCAAACATGAGGACCTGAGTTATAGCCCCAGAACCCCTGTAAAAAAAAAACAAAAACAAAAACAAAAAACTGAGTGTGGTGGATCTTCCTTGTAATCCTGGTGCTGGGGAAGTGGAAATAGGCAGAGTTTCAGTGGCCAACTAGCCTAGCCTAATTCACAGGCTCCAAGGCAACATGGGATCTGTCTCAAAAAAAAAAGATAGGTCCTGAGTAATAACAATTTAGGAGGCTGACTTCTGACCTCCATGCATACTTGCTCACATTTTGTGTACCTACATGAATACACACACACACACACACACACACACACACACACACACACACACTCTCTCTCTCTCTCTCTCTCTCTCTCTCTCTCTCTCTCTCTCTCTCTCTCTCTCACACAGAAGAAGAAAGGAAAAAGAAAGACAGCTTTCTAAGACTAGCTCAACTCTATACGGTTCCCGTTGACTTCTTCCCCACTAGTACTTAGATAAGGCTATGACCATTATAGCTAATGAAAATGTAAGAAAGGGCAAAAATGAAAATCTAAATAAGAAAGAAAAAAGACACAAAGCCTGTAGAAAAGTTGGCCCTGGGGCCCTGAGCACAAGAGGTAAAGGCAGGGAAATTAGACCACCTCCTGCCTTCAGGGGGCTTCCCTAAAAACCAAGCCAAAACAAAACAAAACTGTCAAGATGAACTGAGCCAACAGATTCAAGGAGGTAAAGACAGCACACAAAACAAAATATGGAGAGGAAGTAAATGTCACAGGAGCCCACACTAAAAGGAAATGGTTTTTCACAAGTGTGGCTAACTTTATTGAGACCTAAAGTTATCAAATGCAGTATGTATCCCCACACCACCCTCAAAAAAAAATGAGCATTTTGAAAGGATTTGCTCTGCCTCCTGTGAGCAACTGCAGAAAAAAGAATCTGACAGACTTTAAATCCATGACTGTATTTCCAATGTGTTAGCCATCAGAAATATTTAATGCTATCAGGAACAAACTAATGTGCAATTGTTTCATTTAAATCAATTTGTTCTTTTATGGTGATCCATTCAAAAGGGTTCCCAGCACCCTTTTTTTTTTTTTTTTTTTTTTTTTTTTTTTTTTTTTTTTAAATAAATAACTGTCTCTCACTATTGAGGAATTACCTGGGAGTGGAAGAAAAGACCAGTTGTGTGAAAATCCACCTAATGTGACAATTTCCCTTCTTTCAAGAGAAATTAATCTTTCACTTTGTACTCACTCTATAGGCTGAAAGTGAGAGTAGATGCTAAGCCTGACAATTTGTTTTGTTTAGTCAGGAGTGGAACCAGATCATTGATTGAATGACATTGCCCTTATTAATTGCCCTCTGTGTCCATAATCAGCTGATATTCCTAATTTTGCACTGGATATCTACCACACAGGCCCAGCCCTGCCTTGCCATTGCTTTGCACTTCAGGGCACTGAAGTTGGCCCACACAGATGGCTTCCCTGTGACTTCTCAGTATGCCAACAGCTCTCTTAAATAAATATGAAATGGGCAGCATTCTCTAGTCCACATCTACTTCCCAAGGTCTAATGTTATTTCCATATTCTGTGAGATGGACCAGTAGAGAATGTGGAATGATCCTGGGTCTTGTTACCTACTGAAGTGACCAACTGAACACCCTCTAACTCTGACCTCCTTCTACCCAAATTCAGAATATTTGAGCACCAGCAGCTGCCCTCCCACCCTATTTTCTCAAACACTGTTGGATTGAATGTTTTCGTACTTGGGGTTTAGGTTGTATTTTTGTTTGTTGGATTGGGGGGGCAGTTAGAAATAGGGGAAAATGTCAACTTTCCTGAATATTGTCAGCCCAGGAATGGTAATGGAAATGGAAAAATGTCAGTTATAGGGTATAAACTTGGAGGAGGGGTTGAGACAGTGGGTAATGGATAGACTTGGCCAGATGATCTGGGGCTGGGTGGGAGGGCATGACAGACATGTGGGGGCACCTGATGTTAATCTCCTACAGTATGTCTGCAGGGAGACAGAGTCAGGGGCAATTCGTTAAAGTCCAGTCTGCTTCTACAGACAGAGATGGAGCAAATGGGAGATTAATACATGTGGTTCTGACCACCTTTCATATCTTTGCAGCTAAACATTATTTATAGAAATCAATTAGCCCTCTGTCTCTGCAATTTTGTTATGAGGAGGCTCTGTCCAAGTTTCTGGCAAGCCCTATTGAGAGGATGATTGATGGCCAACTTTCAGAATGAATAAGAAGTGAGCACTCCCCTAGGAATTGGTACAGTAAAGAGAAAGGTAAATGATTTTGTACAAATTCCACACTTTGCACGTCACTAGAAAACTAACACAGGAGCAGTGTGGCCCTTGTTCCAGGCTTTCCTTATAGCTAGCTGGTTTTCTTTTCTTTCCTTTTCTCTCACCAAACACTCATCTGTCTGCTGTGGAAACTTTAAGGAAGCTTGATGCCGATAACTGAACTTGTGGGAAATTAAAGGTTCATTCACTTGCCAAGCTAGTAAATGCCACGTTGATTATTGATGCTCATAATAGATTTAAAAAAAAAAAAAAAAAAAAAAACTGGGGTGGGGGATGGAACAGAGCTCTCAGGTTTTCTCTCATGGAAACTTCTAAGAGATGGGAGCTGCCGATTGGCCTGCTTCAAATGAATCTAGGAGCCAAGTAATAACAAGTATAAAAATCCCATTGCGATGAATTCCAAGGGAGACATGTATTGATCTCTTCTGTAACTCTAGTCTTGTAGGTTGATATCAAAATGCATTCCCTTCTCACTCCAACACCTTCCCCTAGGCTGAGACATGAGATGTTTATTAGGCTTGAAAGTGAAGCTCTATTCAGAAGAGAGGTTTTTGTTTACTGGTTTTTTATCTGTTTGTCTTTTATAGATGTTGGTAGTAAGTATGCAGAGGTTGGTTCATTAGTGGTCCAAGGGGTGGAGTGCTGGGCACTAAGTGGGGTCTGAGCCATTGAAGGCTTAGGGAATATTGAGGAAGAGAGTGTTTCAGGAAGGGAATGACCAGAGAAGAAGGCAGTGTGCCACACAAGGATGTCTCCTGGATATGGCATGACTGTTGCGCTCCTGAACTCACTGGAGCTGTGGCTACCTGCACAAAACATGGTGCATCAACATTTCATCACGGGGTGGGAAGGAACAAAGGGGGCTCCGTTCCTCCCTGATGGACTACTGCAGTTAAGGGTTGCTGGAGAGGAATGTCATTTTCATCCATCACTTACCTATGTTCCAATCAGTAGCTTCTCACCCATGCCATCCAAGCAACCTTAATGGAACTCAATTAGTCACACATGCACACACACACACACACACACACACACACACACACACATACACACACACACACACACACACACACACACACACACACACAAAATAACAGGAGTTGAAGGAAAACTTCTTGAGTAGAAGAGTCATGTGGAAGGGGGCATGAGAAAGAGCCATAGGGGTAGAAATGATTAAAATGCACTATAGACATTAATGAAATTGTAAAAGAATACAAGTTTTGTTTTCATCTTTTGTTTTGTTTTTTAAAGAAAGGGCAGACAGAATGTCCACATGAGACTAAAGTCTAGCCTCAAGGGAAGACTGGGCCAGAGGCTCATGGAGTACAGACTCCAGTGTCATTGGACCTTGAGGGAGCATTGTTTGTTGTTCTTAACTCTTTTGAGGGTATCTGAGGGTTCTTTGGGCCACTTGCACTTAAGATGTTGGTGGTAGCAAAGAGGAAATAGAATTCCTGGGGGGTCCATGTGTCAGTGTTACATTAGAAATCATGAAAGATACTGGAATGTTCTCACTCAGGTTTGTCTTTCTCTTCTGTGAGCAAAAGAAGACCACAGTGGTTGCCTGCTGTCATAGGCACATGCTGTGCAGATCCAGTGGGACACAGGGTGGAGTGTGGGGGAGGGCGGAGGTCCTTGCATGCTGTAGGCACAGCAGAGCTACTGGGGTTCATCATCATCGGGGTTCAGCTGAGTCAAGTGAGCTTTCTTGCTTGCTAGAGTTTCATGTCCAATGGAGTACTTGTTTCAATCTGTTAACTCTTACATATACTGAGGAGGTCTAGGTAAATGCATCATGGGAAGGCAACGCCTAACTGTCACTTGGGACCTTCTCTTCATAACTTTGATATGTATACAATAAGTACTGTAGATCTGGTAGATTCACTTTTAATTTTATTTATTTGTTTTCTTGTTTATTTATTTATTTAGCTGAATTTTTTGAGACAGGCTCTCATTATATACCCTTGGCTGGCCTGGAACTCACTGCAGCTCAGGCTGTTGTCAGATTAGCAGGAATCCTCCTGGTTCTACCTTCTGAGTGCTGAAACATGTACTAACAGGCCTGGCTAAAACTTTCTTAAGCTTAAAGAAAATTTTCTGCTTGTTTAATTTGACCTCTCAGTTGTAAATTTACACAGACTCTGCAGAATGAAATGTAATAATATGAAAAATGCTGACTTCCAAATATTCAGCAATTCTTCATATCATGACACAGTCATTCAATGTGCAACAAGGCAAATCAAGCACACTACCTAACGTGTGTGCTTAGAATGATGAATGGCTGGCAGAAAGGGGAATAAAAGAACTATGTGAAGGAGGTCATTTTCAGTAAATAAAATGTTTAACTTTTCATTTCAATTTCAGTGGGGAAAGAATCGCTCATGGTGTACAGACGATGTGGGTTTCTAGTGTAAGCTAAGACAATTTGTAGAAATGCTGGAACAGACCTCAGAATCCTTGAAAATGCCAAACACACATGCTTGCAAACTTGCAAGACCCACGTGGCAAGGCAAATCTGCACAGGAGAGAGCACTCACTGTTCAGCTCCAGGAACGAGTTGCTGACATTTTTTCTTCAGTCTGTTTATGTCTCCAAATAGAGCTAGAGAGTTTTCCCTCTATTGTTCCTGAGTCGCACATCCATGCATTTAACCAAACAGTAAATATGGGGATGGGAAGAGTTGCATCTGGGCTGAATAGGTACATACCTGTTTTCCTGTCATGATTCCCTAAACAATATAGTAGAACAACCATCGGGCCTCTGTATGTGTTGTATTCAGCACTGGAACTAGTCTAGTATACAGGAAGCGGGCACAGGTCATCTGCAAACACTTTATCATCCTAGTCAAAAGACTTGAGCATCCACAAATTTTTAGCACCCACAAGGATTTTGGCACAAATTCTCTGTAGACTCCAAGAGATATTGAACTCCAAAGTACTCAGAATTAGGATTTCAACATATGAATTTGAGTGAAGGGTCGCAATTCATCCCATACCTTACACTGAAGTCACAAATGGGTTGAGACTGACCAACATCTGAGTCAATAACACTTTGGGCACTTGAGTCCACTAAGGTGTTTAGCGATCCAGATTTGCTGGGTGAGCTAATGAAGGCATGGATAAACTGGCTTCCTCCCTTTGTTGTCCAGTACATATTTAAGCCTGACAGATGGGAACTGCTAGCCGCTTTTTATCTGAGATGCCAATTTGGCCTATAAAAGTTTATAGAGGGTTTTTTTTGTTTTTGTTTTTGTTTTTTTCCTGCAGAGCAGAGCCAAGCAGGAATGACTTGTTATTACCTCCACTACACACAGATTTTCTCTTGGACTCTGGCCACTGTTTAGACTCAATGCTGTCCAGCCTTGAGCAGTATATGAAATAAGTGATATTAATACTATGAAGGAAAAAGCCCTGGCTGGCTCCTGGGGTGTTTAGCTTGTTCCTTCAAACTTCCAGCCCTCATAGTTCATGATTCTGTTACTCACATGTTCTCGGTACACTAATCTGCTACCTTCTTCCATAGCCTGTGTCTACTTTCTTGGGGATGCATCCTTTATAATTGTATTTCATTGGAAAGGTGCCATTCTTGACAGCAGATGTCTATTGGCCCAAATGTCAAGAGCTTGCTTCTGAAAATTTAGAGGTAGTTTATACTATTGAGATCTTTGACAGGGGAGAGATGTCAGAATGGTGTCATGAGGCCCAGTCACTGATGGGGATTTGTCCATCCAGCTCTGCCTCGTAGCAATCACTTCTTTTTCTCTTGCAGTGTTCATGAACACTGATCCACCATTCCCAGAAGGCCAGTCAAATAAACACATGGGTACCACAAATGAAGGCATCAGGTCTAATCCATGATGGAGAAACAATCAAGATGTGTGAATATAGCTCTTGTTTATTGTGCTTACTCAGGGCAAGGGCAAGTTTTAGCATGGTGTGTTTGTGTGTATGTGTGTGTGTGTGTGTGTGTGTGTGTGTGTGTGTGTGTGTGTGTTGATGTTCACACACACAACCATGGAGCTTGGACAAATCTCCATCAGCAGCAGTGGGCAACACTCATATGAAAAGTATTCCCGAGCACACCTAGAAGTCAATAAGTATCTGTCATCTGTTCAGATGTCCACTTTTGTCTGTTTCCCCTGCTCTGGCTGCATTTTTCACCATATTTTCCCATCATCCTGAGCCTTTATATCTGGGTCTCCCTTATCCCAGAAAGTCCTTCATTGTATTCCATAATCCTGTGCCCCAGATAACCTCAGACCATAATTTGCACCTTGGCCTAGACAGGAGAATTCTTGCAAATTCTTCTCTTGTCCTGGCTCTTTAGTCTCACTCAAATACTCATGCTGATCATCCCATAATATCCTGCCTATCTCTATGGTGTCTGTTCTCAAGATGATTTGTCTATTTTTACCCAAACTGTGAGCTCCTTGGGGTTAGGATTGTGTATCTCACATCATAACCTCCCACTCTTAGCACACTATCTAGGACATGGTTAATATTTAATGGATATGAGTGATTCAATAAACAAATAAGATGAGAAAAACTGAAGACATGGCTTTTAAAACATCGGCAATCTGACGGTTCTAAGGCCTCTTCATTTGAAAATAGCAATGTCCCTTCAATACAAAATATCACTTCCCCATACACACTGATTTCAGGTTGAAAATAGTCAATGATTCCAAGCTATTCTTAGGGTTTCATGTTACAGAGTTCATCCCATTTCTTAGGATTGTTAAAATCAATCCACATGAGTCTATTTAATGGGTAATAGGGGTTTATTAAGATATAAATTGAGGAAATACACTCATGAATACAGAACTGAGTAAACAGCTGAAGTCGTCCTCTGTTCTGTCTAGGAGCAAATGCACCTTGCTGTCCAATCATGCCAAGAAGAATGTGACTGCTCTCCTTTTCCTTTTAAGAGGTCACGTATGAAGGCAAGAAGCACTGCCTCTTTCAGGCCATATAGCCCAAGGTCATGGGTGGAGCATTTATCACTATACTTCCCTTTTTGTCTAAATAAGAACATTCTAAACCTAATATAAACTATCTACAATAAGAACAATTATTAATTATTGCCCAGGAAAAATAAAGGGTGGTAACATAAACAGAAATGGAAATACAACCAACAAGAACATCAAAAAGAGAATACATACTAAATGTCCAGACCATAGGTGGATGGCAAATTACAGAGATTACTCTAATAACTGTACTATCCTGAAGAATATAACTCTAGTACCTAATCTGTTCTTAGCTAAGATATGAGAGGATTGTAACTGTAACTATCTAGTCCTCAAACCCATCAAAGACCTAAGAAGGAAAATAATATTACCTAAGTAAACAGCAAGTACAAGTGAACAACTTCTAAAAAATAGTAAGATTTGACAGAGATAGCTGGCAGCCTGGACAGCCACCTAATGTTTCTCAGTACCGTTAGGGCATCCATTTTTGGATATAGGCCTAGAATATCTGACAGATTATTTACAGAAGCAAGAATTTGGAAAAAACATCTTACCCTGTCATGGCAAGGTTCAGTAGTAGCTTTTCCTTGTGTCCTGCTCATCCAGAAAGAACAGCGTGTATACTGTCAGCAGGTGAAGCAAGGGCAGTTCTTTACCCAGCAGGCCATTTTTTGCCAAGAAGAAAACAAACTTCCGTACAGAATGTATTCGAAGCCCAACATTGTCTCGGGAGTAGATTGGTGCTGCCAAGAGCAAGTCTCACAACAACAGAATTCTAAGTTATCAAAACATGTAAATGCCATATTCTCTAGGTCTATGAAGTGTTTGAAAATTACCTATCCATCTGACATACATTTCTGTATATTTGGAAAACCTGACTACACAACTATGATTATTACAAGCATGAGTGACTATTAACCTCAAAATTGTGACAATATACAAAACCTCTTAATCAGAGGTAGAAATGTATAGTGCAATATGACAACAATATCCTCAATATACAAAATAGCCTAAACAGAGGTAGAACATACATGCAGTGTGACAAATATAATTTTACACTTAAATCAATATATTTCAAACAGGAGTAGGAACATATGTACGATATGACAAATATAGTTTTGTATTTGTATAAATATACCAATTATCTTAAACAGAAGTAGAGAAATAATTTTATATTTGTATCAACATACAAGAATCCATACCAATGCAAATTATCTAAAGCTGATAGTTAACTGATTTAGTTTACAAGTAGATACAATTATCTATCTTATTATCCTATCCTATCCCCCTTTTTTCTTTTCCAAAGGAGAATCCTGAGTCTAAACTTTATTGTTCCTTTAAACAGAGTTAAGCCCATGTCTCAGGATCATGTATCAGTTTATTTCTCAGTAATACACTGTCCACTCAGTTAAAAATACTCAATGGTGGAAACTATTGCACAAGCCATATTGGAAAACAAAATCCACTATAGACAGCCAAAATTAGAGTCTACTGAAAAGAAATGGTAATAAACAAATATGCTCATTATTATGGTATCCCAAAATTTTTACATCAGACTTAAGGCCAAAACAATAGGTTCATATCTGGTTCCCTATGTTGGCAAGATAGGTGGTACTGGGCAAGTTCTCTAGTGTTCAAGTCTAGCTAGCTTAATTTTGTGAAATGAAATGAGCTTCATAAGTGAACTTTAAGCTGTACAACACTATCATGTAATTAAAGTTTATATGTACTTTTGGTATGAGCATGTACTTTTGATATGCTAAACGTTTTAAAGAGAAATAAACTCAATACAGATTCCCCACAAAGTCACATGCAGCCTGTTCCTTTCTAGCCCTTAAATGTCATCATTCTCTATCCCAGGCCTTAAAACCCATGTATTTATTTTGTGCATTGTGTAGATTGTGTGTGTGTGTGTGTGTGTGTGTGTGTGTGCGCGCGCGCGAAATGTCTATGTGTGTGAATACTGCCATGTGTGCAGAGGGCAGAGGACAATCTTAGTATCAGTCCTTGCTTTCTTCCTTATTTGAGACAGTATCTCTATTGCTTGACACTACATAAACCAGTCATTCTCCAGGCTCTCTCCTGTCTTTGCCTCCTATCCACCATAGATCACTAGAATTATAGATGTGCACTGCCATCTTTACATTGATTCTGAAGATTTGAACTCAGGTCTTCTCTCTTGCATGGCAAGTATTTACTCAGACCCTGCTATTTACTATTTGGGAAATCATTTACAGATATCCAGATAGTCATAACACCTGCTGCTCTAATTGGTAGTGTAGAGGCTTTTCTCTATTATCCAAGACTACTATTATTTAGACCATTTGTCATTCTAAGAAGAACTTGATTTGAGTGAGATAAAGCACTTCCTATTTCATCTCCTTGTCTAGGAAGTGAATTTCCAAAAGGACTGAAGTTCAGTCTTGCCTGAGTAATGTATCCTACACACCCAAGTTCCTCAGAGTCCCAGTGAAATCTATAAAATGACAAGTCAGTGGTCAGCACAACACACCCTGTTGTACCTCTGAATCAGCTGTGTGGGATGCTTGGCATCAGAAAGACTAATCATTTGGGTGATGAGCTCTTTTTTTATTTTTCAGTTTTCTTCTGAGTGTTTGGCACTAAAAGAAACAGGCAGCTTTAGCCTAGGATATAGATTATTTAAATATGGTATTAGTCTGGGATTTCTTGGGGAAATGTTCTTTTTAGCATTACCTCCCAGAACATCAAATTGATTTTGTTTATGTATAACAGCATGAGGCTCCTCAGTTGGAGGCAGAATTCTTCCTCCTTTGTTAGAATCATGCTGGAGCATCCTTGTGACCTCCTCTGTCCTCAATCAGGTCCTGTCATGGGATTCTGACCTCTCCTTTGGAATTGGCCTGACCCTTCCTGCCTCTGATTCCCACAGGTCAGTGCAGTATGCTGTCACAGCCACCTCATTGTCACCTCCCTGGTGAAAATGTGCAGGTTTTCTAGCTCTATATTGTGGAGAGGGGAGGCAGAGGCAGAGAAAGTAGTTGGCCTTTGTTCTAGTGAGGGCTAGAAGGGAGGATTGTTTTTCCTCTCTACATCTCAATCCCTTTGAATGTGGAATGAGATTACTGGACAACAACAAAGATGGCAGACAGAAGGCACTCGGGCACCACCGCTCTCTTTTGGTACCCTTGAAATATGTCATGAACTGATTTGCCTTGGCTCCAGGGAACTTCAAAACCGGTCTGAAGCCACTTCCAGCAGATCAGTGTTAATCTTTAGATCAAGTTCCTTGGGCCTCTCTGGGGGGATAATCTCTGAGTTCACATCCTTCTCTGACATCCCACTGTTCTGTGGTCTTTTTTACATTCTACCCACATACGACTCCTGCTGCAAAGCCCACAGTGCAGCCAACAGCATCTTGAACATTGCCTTCAATTGTGTTTGGAACATTCTAGACCTTTGGATGCCCTCTAATTTTGCAGCTTCACAGTCTTCCATCAAAGTCCGACCCATCCTGCAAAACTCTGTTTACTGAAACCTTTTCTAGTAACCCCAGTGGCCTGTGACCATACTCCCCACTCCTGAATCTCTGAGGCTTTGTTCCCCCTTTCAGCTAAAGCATATTTTGAAGACAAACTCCATACCACTTCTTCAACCTTCTCAGCACTTGCGTTTAATTATGCTTAAATTGTATTCTTAGCTTAACACCTGACATTTCCAACCTGTGTGCTAATCCAGCTCTCCCTATCAGTTCTTGATCATCCCTTAGACAAGTCACTGGGTCACACTAATACCCAGGACTGCTGCCACCCAGCAGTCAGAGCAGCCTGCTATACCCTAAACAATCAATACCTACTGTTGCGGGATATTTGATCACACTGTGAAACCCAAGACTGTGTTAATAAATTCAACCCTGGATCAAGAGGCGGAACCAGGAACTAGTTGACGGGAATTAGCCATAAAGAGTACCAAGGAGGCAGGAAGATGGACAGAGAGATATACAGGAAGGAGTAGGGAGGGACTTGGGAGTTTGGGGGGGGGAGCATTATTTCTTTGTTTTTGTTTGTTTGTTTGGGAATGGCTGGAGAGATGCTCTTTTTCTTGCTGAGTCTCCAGCCAAAAAGGAAGGTCAGCTGGTTGCTTCTCAGCCTTTCTAAGCCAACAGGTTTTCACCTCAACATCTGACTTCCGAGTCTCTTTTGGTAAACAGAATGATAGAGACTTAGTTAAAAACAACATTTGGCGGCAGCTGCAGAGCCCATCTGTAGCATGAATCTTAAAGAGTCTTATTAATAAAATCAAACCTGAGGCCAGTTATTGTGGTGTGAATGCTGGAAGATCAGAAAAGCAGAACAAGCCACAGTTTCCTCACCTCACCAGTTCCTCAGCTGGTCTTGTTTCCTCAGACTGGATGCTTCTGTGTCTTCATCCCAATGGCTCTCAGCTGAACTGTGCTGCTCCAAAGCCTGAATGCTAAACCAACCAAATGCTTAACTAACTTAGTTCCTGGTCCTCACATCTTATATACCTTTCTCCTTTCTGCTGTCACTCCCTGGGATTAAAGGCTGGATTTCTGGGATTAAAGGCGTGGGTCACCAAGCTTGGCTATTTCTAATGTGGCCTTGAATCAGAGTTCCAGAGGGATTTCTGTCTCTGGAATGCTAGGATTAAAGGCATGTGCTACCACTGCCTATACTCATGTTTAATATTGTATCTGTTCTGTCTCTGACCCCAGATAAGTTTATTTCGGGGAACACACAATATTTCGGGGAACACAATACCACTACACCCATGCCAGTCAGACTGGATATTTCACCAGGCCGAGGCCTGAGCAGCAGGGCATGGAGTGCAGTCCCCAGGGCCACAGATGGTAGTTAAAAGATCAGTAGATTCAGGTGCAGCCACTAAGGGGAAGGAAAAAACTTGTTGCACAGATGGAAGAAAGAAACAGGCATGCAGGCAGATTTATCATGACTTTGTGACATTAGTGAGAAAATTAAATGAAGGCTACATCACCATCCTGCACCTGTGTCGTCGGGAACAAATGAGAGCCCCAGTGCGCAAAAAGAGGAAGAAGGAGAGAAAAGGTTATCTTGTAAGTCACATACACAAAAAGGAAATGACCTATGCCAGGTATTCACAGTGGGCCTGGGAAGTGTAATCTTCCTTAGATGAAGAAAGACAGGTGAAGCAGAGATTGATGAGGAGTAGACATGTCTGCTAAGGACAACAGTACCTCACGTGTAGAACTCTTGGGAGAATCCTGTAACAACTGATCTTCACCAATGGCTGGCATCTTTCCCCCTTTCTTTCTGATGAACTTGGCATGAGGTGAACATGTATCTATGGGCTGGTTAGTTTTTAACAACCTGACACAAACTAGAGCCATCCAGGATGGGGAATCTCCACTGAGGAAACGTCTCCATCCAATAGGCCTGTGAACATGTTTGTGTGGCAATCTCCTAGTTGTTCGTTGATGTGGGAGGGCTTCACCCACTGTGGGTGGTGCCAGCCCTATAAAGGTGGTCCTAGGAGACAGAAGAAAGGTAGCTGAATATGATCCTGGAAGCAAGCCAGCAAGCAGTGTTCCTCCATGGTTCCTGCTTGAGTTTCCTCAATGAAGGACTGTGGCTGGGACTTAGCAAAATCAACCCAATTCTCTCTAAGTTGCTTTTGGTCATAGTATTGTTTATCACGTGAAGAGAAAGAAAAAAACCTAGGACAATTTATTATTACTTTTTCATTTAATATTCAAGTCTTGACACAGAGTGGTCAAGAGATATTCAGTAAGTAGTTTTAATGAGAAATTCCTAATTATTTTCCCCAAGCTAACTTCAGTTCACAGGGAATGTATCTTTTTTAGTTTGTCGAAACTAACCAGTCAGTTGCAAAATCAGTCTGAAAATCAGGGTAATTATACTTTTTAGAATTGGTATAAGGCACCAAAACTGTTTTTCTCCCCCTTATTCTTTTCTGTTGTTGTTTTTAGTTTGTTTGTTTTAGTTTTTCACACTTTAAGAACACATAGAACTTGTCAATAAATAAATTTCATTGGTATTATAATAAGGCCTGGTGTTAGAAGGATGATAATGGTTCCCGGGGTGGGGGGGTTGCTTTCTCTCCCCTTGCAGCAGAGCCATTGTGAGACTCTCCTGACCCTGTACAGCAAGATACCTGGAGCAGAACTGGAGCCATCCTCATATGGCCCAGTTTGCACCCCATTAGACAAGAGAGGGGTGTGCATTATCATTTTTGTCAGAGTGAAAGAGCAAGGGCAGACAGACAGACAGACAGACAGACAGACAGACACACACACACACACACACACACACACACACACACACACACACAGAGGAGGGAAAAGGAAGTATTCTGGTTCCTATGGTTGGGTGGCCTGGGACTCTACCTCTGCTGTATACCAGCCTAAGGTGAGGCAGAAGCTGAGGTACACAGCACAGAGACGGGGAAATTCTTCACTTTTGGGAGTTTGCCCTTGCCTCACCTGAATATAACCTTCAGCCTGACATTTTCCTTTTTTCCATTTTAGTTTTTTTATTTTTTAAATCTTTTTTATTCATTGAGGGAATTCATATATTTTGGTCATGTTCATTCCCCTCCTCAACACCTTTCTGATCTTATTCTACCTCCCTACCCACCCAATTTCTCTCTGTCAAAACAAGCAAGTAACAACCAATACATACGTATGTACATATGTACATATGTACCTACCTACATACATACATATATACATACACACATACACACATACGTACATATACACACATACACACATACACACATACACACACACATACATACATACATACACACACATACATACATACACACATACACACATACATACATACATACATACATACATACATACACACATACACACACACATACATACAGTTCCTAAGCACGGGGCCTGCCTCGTGGAATGGTTGAAATGCCTAGTGTCACTCCATTGAAGAAAATGGCTTTTTCCTTCTCTTAGCAGCTATCAATTCCTGATTAGGGGTGGGACTTTGTGCCGGCTCCCCTACCTCCATGCAGGATTTTAACTGATTTGAGCTTGTATGGGTCTTGTGCATGCTGTCACAGTGTCTATGAGATGTGTGTCTTCCCTGCTGTGTCTGGAGAACACTGGGTTTTGTTTGTTTGTTTGTTTAAGTCATCTGCTACTCCTAGCTCTTACGTTCCTCCAGCCACATCTTCTAATGGATACCTCATCCTTGAGGGGAGGGGCGTGATATATTCATCCCATTGAAGGCTGAAAACTTTGTACATTGTCTAGATGTGGGTCTATGTTAATTATCATCTACAGCAAGAAGAAATTTCTCTGATAAGGGTTGAGTGAGGCACTGTGCTATAATAGTGTATAGCAATATGCCATTAGGAGTTGTTGCCTAATGTGTTCAGTTAGCAGAATAACAGTAGTGTGTTTTCTCCTAGGGCCCATGACCTAACTAGTCTCAAGATCTTGGCCTCATTAACAAGGTCAGGTATGAGTTCCTTCTCATGGAGCAAACTGCAAACCAAGTTTTTTTTAAAAGTAGTTGGTTACTCCATTACATTTTCACCAGTGAGTGTATTTTGCAAGGAGGTCACTATTGTAACTTTCAAGGTTGGGTAAGGGACTGGTGATTAAGTTTTCTCCTCTAGAGGCATATATAACTTCTTCCAGAACTCTGAACACTAGATGGTAAGGGTGAACCTTCCAGCTGAATACACTAGATTTCTCCATGTTTATATAAATATTTCTCCATCTTTATAATATAGGTATTCAATGTCTTCAGCAAGAGGGTCTTAACTGTCAAATTGTGGAAGGTAACCAATAGCATTGGCAATAGCTTGTTTGGGGGCTCTATCAAGACTGCTTTGGCCAACAATTGAGAAAGTTGTAACCCTTTCCTTGTTCTGGGGTTTTATTTGGTAGTATATAATGTCTAGTTAGGGTATTGCCCCTATTATATGGTAACTCTATTTAAATTCATTTTATACATGCATTTATTTAAGGAAGTTTCTACAGTAGTAGGTTTTTATATTGTTTTTCAAAGGGTCTTTATAATAGTGTTTATCATCCCCCATATCTCCTCCCCTTCCCTACCCTCCCATTCTTACCCCCATTTAATTCTTCTGTTTTAATTTCTCCTTTATATTTTATTTCCCCTTCCTGGGAAGATTCCCTTCTCCCTCTGGTCCCTTACTAGCTACCTAACCTCTAGCATAAGTGTTAGCATCCACCTAGGAGAGAAATGTGCAACATTTGTCTTTCTGGGCCTGTTTACCTCACCCACCATGCTTCTAGCTCCCCCCATTTATCTGCACATTTCAAAGTTTCATTTTTATTAACAGCTGAATAATACTTTATTGCATATATATGCACCACATTTTCATTATCCATTCCTTCATTGTGGGTATCTGACCATTTCTAGTTTCTGGCTACTATGAATAGAACAGGTAAACACAGATGAGAAAACATCTCTGTAGCAAGAAGAAGAGCCCTTTGGATAGATGACCAAGAGAGGTAGAGTTGTACATTGTCTAGATGTACGTCTATTGTGGTAGATTTATTTTCAACTTCTTGAAGAACTCCCTCGCTGAGGCTGTATCACTTTATACTCCCACCAGTAATGAATACGCATCCCCTTTTCCCCGTATCTTTGCTACCATCTACTGTTGCTTGTTTTATTAATCTTGGCTATTCTGACTGTGACAAGATGGAATCTCAAAGCAGTTTTAATTTGCATTTCCCTGATGGCTAAAGATCTTGGCCATTTTTTAAGTGTTTCTCAGCCATTTGGGTTTCATCTTTTGAAAACTCTCTGTTTAGATCCATGCTCCATTTTTAATTGGGTCATTTGTTATCCTGAGCTCAGTTTTCTTTTTTGGTCATTTGTGTATTCCAGATATGAACCTTCTGTCAGAAATATAATTCATAGAAATTTTTTCCCTATTCTGTATGCTGTGTCTTCCTTTGAGTGATGGTGTCCTTTGCTGTGCAGAAGCTTTTTAGTTTAATGAGCTCCTATTATTTACTGTTGGTCTTAATGCCTATACTATCAGGGTACTGTTTGAGAAACTCCTTTCCCATGCCAATGAATGCAAGCATATTCTCTGCTTTCTCCTCTATCAGATTTAGGTATCAGGCCATATGCTGAGATTCTTTGTCCATTTGGACTTGAATTTTGTACAGGGTAAGAAATACAGATATATTTTAATTCATGCTAGCTTATTTTTTAAATTAACTTAACTCAAGACTTTCTATCATTTTTAATCTGAAAACACTCCAACTGAAACTAATACCCCGATCAATTATATGTTTGTTTACTCTTTAGAGAAATCATTGTAGAGGACTATGAGGTTGGGTATTTTGGAGAAGCGGAAACCTTCAGGGCTTAGGGAGCTCAGAGTCTTACCTTTCTCCAAAAGCCTAGCCATGCCTATCTTATTTGAGTGGGTGGCAAGGTCTCCTGCCCAGTTGGGCTCCTAAACACCTTGGCTCATCTTCGATGACATCTTTTTTCTCTTGTATCCCTTACTTAACTGACAGCAGATGCAAATACTTTCAAAATCCTTTCAAAATCAACCTACTCCCCATCTCCCCCATGGCCACACCCTGGTCTAAGCTACTGTCATAGCTTACATTCTACCTCTCTGTTTATGTCTGAGTGACTCTAACAGTCAACACTGTTTCATTAGTAACTTACAAATGTTGGGAGAGGAAGTGGAGATGTAGGATTAGACCATGGCTTGGGGATTTTGGGGTTGAGAAGAAATCAGCAGAGTCCCTTCCTTCGTAGCATCTTGGTCTCTAGGGGAGCTCATTACTGTTTGGGGGTGCTGATAGCAGACACTTCCTTAGTCAGTACTTCACAGAATGATCCAGAGGGAAGGGAGCCGGAGCATGCAGGAAGAAATGGGAATAACTGAGAAGGAGAAAGTGCATCAGGGACCTCTTGGGGGTATGTGTTCTCCTTCAGAACAGGGGAGGAGTGGTGGAAGGCAGGGCAGGGAAGGTCCCTCTGGAAGCTCTGTATTTCTTAGGGGAGGAAGTAACAGTCCACCAGAGTCAGAAGGCAGCAATGGAGGTCAAGGCAGGAGCAAGGAGCATAGGAATGGGAAAGAAGCTTTGCCCAGAGCTATGAGCAGGCCTCATGGCACTCTCTAGGGACATAGTCCAGCTTACCACAGCACTCATCCTGAAGGTGAAGGTGACCATGCAAAAGGAACAGAACTATCTGTTCTGGCAGAGAGGGTGCTCCCTGCTGGTAGCATCTGTGAAGACCCTAAGGATGTTTAGGTTAAGAGAGGTGTAGGGCAAGAGTGGGTTGTCTCCATGTCACAGTCCTATGATGCTGAGAGAGCAAGCAGTCCCTTTGTGTTGGGTAGCTAGTGAGCCCCAGGAAGCTAAGCCTTCAGTGACTGTGTTCACTGTGTTCCTTAATCATTCATGATCACATGGCCAATCCTTACGAATCAGCAGCAGCCACACTGTAGACAGGAAAGCTTGCAGACTCTGCCTCATTCTAGGTGTGTATCGTCAGTTCCTGTTTTGAGACTCAAGCCTCATGCTTTCTTTGCTTAAGTTGAAGAAAAAAGGGCTGGGGAGAGGGAATATGAAAGGAAGCAGGGAGAGAAAAAAACTTCAAGTATCTTTAAAACATAATCTTATGGCTAGAGAGGTAGGTAGCTCAGGGGTTAAGGGCACTTGGAGCTTTTGCAGAGGACACAGATTCGATTTCCAGCACCCACATGGTGCTTTGCAATCATCTGTAACTCATATCCTAGGAGGATCCAATGCCCTTTTCTGACTTCTGTGGCCATCAAATATGCACATGGTGCACAGACATACATGCAGGCAAATCATTCACACATAAAATAAAACAATAAATGTTATTAAAAACATAATCTTGGGATGAAAGACAATGATTATTGAAAACTCACATTCCCTCACTCATTCATTCAGCTAATATATATTGAACTTGAATATATACCAGGTGATTCTAAAGATGCTAAAATAAATAACACAAGCCCTTTGTCATAGAGGGTCACCCGCATAGAATGAGATTGAGACACTCCAGTAAACAATTGTCATTATAAGTACAGAAGTTGTACAATCTGGAAGAGCAGAGAAACAAGTGACAATGTCCATAGGATGCACCTAGGATGAGGACATATAGGGACATGCTTCAGGTCAGACTATGAAATGTATTAAAATGTAGGAACATCCTCATTTTTCTATTTCTGTGTCTCTGCCCCAACACAACCCATTTCCTCAAGTTGATATAAGTCTAGGAAATAAGAATTGTGTTTGAAAGAATTTTCTGGAGCTGGAAAGAGTTCAAAACAGAAGATTTTCCCAGAGCCAAATGGGGGGAGGCTAATCCCAGAGAATAAGGTTATGAGAGTCTCAGAACGAAATAGGAGCTGGCATAGGATGCTTACTATTTGGGAAATGGCTGAGGAGGTGGAGGGACTTCCCTGTGAGTCTCTGTGGGACCCCACCTTTTTTCCATCTCTATTGGTTCTTGGTCTCCACTTTGGAAGAATCGTGAGACTAGAGAGGTAGATATTAGAGCAAAGAAGTTTTGACCCCCATGAGAGGAGGAGTCTAGTGCAAACAGAATTCTGTCTCCAGTACAGGCTAAGAGACTGGGTTCTCCCTCTGCCTTCAGCAGCTGGTATCTTCCTCCAAGTAGGTCTTGCAAACAGAAGGTTTGCAACATGGGTTACATCCCAATGCCAGGGGGCAACCATGGCATTCCAGGAAGTTGTATTGTTTATGTCCAAGTTCTCTGTCCATTTGTGCATAAGAGAGTGAAATTATTCATTTTCCATAAATAGGGGATACACAGAAAAGGAAAATCCAAAAGTCTGGGGCTGGCACTTTGCTCTGTAGAAACTGCCAGGGGAAAATTCTTTTCTCCATTTGACATCCCTATGAGAAGTGTCCAAGTCTCTGCAACAAGGGTTTGTCTACAGCTGGGCTGCATCATCCTGAGCCTGGATCTTCACATGGACCCATCCCGGCACAGATGTCCACACAGATGAGAGAGTGACTATCAGGGGAACATATAGCTGATGGAACTGCAACTCTACCCAGACAGACACTGAGGCTTTGAGGAGGAATTTGCCAGCTACCAGAGCCAACAACAGAAGCAAGGAAGGGTCTCTCCACCCTGGCCTCACTAAAGATCACTCTGACATTTTAACCTCTCTAATTAAAACCTTCCAAACTTTAACATGATTCATGTATCTGTTATTGTCAGGAATAACAGCAAAAAAAGAAAGTCTCTGTGTAATTGCATGTCACACACACACACACACACACACACACACACACACACACACACACACAGTATTTGATAGACAGCATCTATTTGCTACTATTGGCTGCTTTGACAAGCATTGTTCTTATTTTACAGTTCTTATTTGCATCTTAATGAGATTGAGGAGCTCTGGTCAGAACCCAAATGTGGGGCAAGACAGATTTCAACTCTCTATACATAGGACTGGGAAGAGCTTTCCTATGGACTGCACTCCTTGCTCGACTTTTGAACTTCAGGAAAACTCTGATATTCTTCTTTCCTTAAAACTCCCATCAAACTTCCTTTCTCTGAAGCCTGAAAAGTGGACAGGGCTTTCCCCAAGCCATGCTCTCTGCCATGCTCCAACTTACTTCCGGGTCTCTCATTCTTTCTGCTAGGCTGTCTGAATGATTTGCTCCCAAGATCCATCTGCATCCACCTCCCAAAGCTGGAGTCGTAGGCATACACAGCCACACCTGGCTTTTCCCCTGAGTGCTGGGGATTAGAACTCGGGTACTTGTGCTTGCAAACCAAGTACTCTTACCTACTGAGCTGGCTCCTGAGCCCCTGATCTGATTTTTTAAAAATATGCTTATTTATTTCACATCCCAGTGGCAGTTTCCCCTCCCTCCTCTCTTCCCATTCCCTCTGTTCCCACCCCCCAATCCATTCCTCCACTTCTGTTTAGGAAAGGGCAGGTATCAGCAAAACACGGCATAAGACTAAGCACACCGCCATGTATTAAGGCTGGGTAAGGAGACCTCGTATGAGGAGTAGGATCCCAAAGCCAGCAAGAGTCGGAGACAGTCCCTGTTCCCACTGTTAGGAGTCCTACAAGAGGACCAAGCTACATTCTGCCTATATGTTCCAGTTGTGTCCCTTGTATCTGATTCTTGACCACACTGGATAAGACATCAAGACTGTGCTAGGAGGGACTGTTTCTATCGGCTCAGACCCAGGAAGCAGAAGACAGGGGGCAAGCCGGCAGGAGCACATAGGCAGGCCTGTGGAGGTTGTCAAGGCCAATGCTAAAACAGTGAGAAGCCAAGGGAAGGATGAAGATGGGAGATGCCACCCAAAACACCCAGAACCCAAGCCCACAATTAGGAAGAAGGGAAGCTGTAGAGAAATGGAAGCTAGAACATAAGCACATGGGCTGGAATGGACTCCCTTCGCCTGGCAATTCTATCAGGCACTTGCAGAGAATTCATGAGAGCCTGCTTTCTCTCCCTTGGCCCCGGCTCACATGGTCTTTAGCCAGCCACTAGAGAGTGACAGACAGGTCCTTCCCTTCCCTAGGGAGCTTGTGGCATCTGTAATGTGCTCCACACATGGCACTCCCAGCGGTATGCAGGTACCATCATAGTGACAAGAGGTTTTACAGGGCAGATTGCAAGTCAGATGTCACTTACACCTGCAACCGGATTCCTCCCCAGTCACCGGCCTCTGTCTTACCCTCAGCCAAATCCTTAGACCTGGGCAACTCACCAGGACAGGCGGGTAATTGTTCGTGGCTCTACCATGGTTTCTCTTCATTGTATCTGTTGGTCTACCCTCCTCTGTTCTAGGTTCTCACTGCCTCCATGGTTCTAGGCTCAGGTGTCCCCACTGGAGGTCACTCATACACATGTCTCCAGCCACTACTGGCCTCTGCCTGTTCCCTTCACCCAGAATGCATTTCCTCAGATGACATACATGGCCGACTCCTTCACGATCTTTGCTTGAACACTCTATCAGTAAGGCCTTTCTTACTCTTCCCACTGCCCTAATTAATCCGATAAACCCATATGTCAGCTCCTTTTGAATTCTCTGTCGAACTCTGTACTTTCACGAACTTCAATAGTTCCCTACCCCCACCCCAAACACATATACACTCTCTCTCTCTCTCACACACACACACACACACACTAGAATGCCGGTTCCAGGGCCAGAGTCTGTGTCTGCTTTGCTTACTGGTGTATCTCTCCAGTGCTCAGAACAATGTCTGGCACCCTGAAAGGACCCAATCAATAGTTGATGAATGCGTGCCCATCCCCTGGAGAATTTGAAAATTTGTTTGCTGAGGCCACAGTGGCGAGGCGATCATAATCTCTTCTATCTGCCTTGAGTATTCCTTCCTCACTGGTGTGGAATGCTGCCAGCTCCAAGCTTCCAGTCAGCCTCCTCTGTGCTTGCTCTGTTGGCTGTGTTGCTATCTGCTGAGAATCCTCAGGCCATCCAGACACTGCCGGTGATTGATCTGCATCTGGGAGAAAAGCCATGGTCGTCCTTTTCCGGGGCTGTCATCTCTGTCTCTTTGCCTTCCTGTGGACTTTTCTTTGGGCTGCCCAGGGAGTCAGATGCCACAGAGCTACCTTTACTAGCAGGCTTTCGGGACTTGTGAGTCCCTTCGAGCCTCTGAATATATTTTCCTAGAGAGATTTCTGCTAACCCAGCCAGGGAACACCAGACCCCAAGCTACGTGTGATCTCTGGTGAATGGCAAGAGCTACCATTCCTTTTCCAAGAGAGTGGGACTGAGGGAGGGAGCAGGGGTTGAGGTTAGCTCCCAGAACTCCTAAACCTGTGATCTTTGTAGCAAACTGTAGGCTAGACCTGATACGCTGCGTATTGCCCTTCCTCGTGAGCCTTCTTGCACCCTCGGGATGACCTTTCCCCACCTCAGCACCTCTAGGATTTGTGACTGCTTCCTGCCGTGTGCATCAGCTGTTGGTGCCTGTTAAGGATCCTATAATTAGAGTCCAGAGCTACCGCTCTTGGTTAGCGTTTTGTCCAAACAAGGCACTAGGGAGACTTAACTGCCCACTGCATCTCACATTTAGTCATCTGCTCTCAAGTCCGAAGAATGAAGAGGAACAAAGGCTTGTTCCCTAATTGTCTCCCCTCCACTGGCTGGAGGTCAGAGTTTGAAAGCCAAACTCAACCCTGGGGAATTGGCATGGGGGGGGGGGGGGTGTTAACTCAGGTCACAAGGAATCGTCCAGCATGCACACTCAAGAGAGCCTCCTTTAATTTCACTAAGCGTGAGGGAGATTCTCTTCTCTCTGTGCTACGATTTCTTTTCTTGTGCCCCTATCAGCCCACTTACCATCTGAGGTAATAAAAGGAAAACGCTGTCTACATGTGGATTCACCAGCATTTGGACCCAGATTCTTTTCTTTCTCTGCTGTTCTCTAAGGAGACACCAGAGGCTCATGGTGTCTGCACAGCTTCAGCTCTAAACACAGCAAGATACGAAAATGTGTGCTCCGTGTGTGGAGAAGCCCCTTGGTGCTTCCGTTTTTCTGACCTAGAAGAAAGCTATAAAGTTTAAGCTTTATCCCCCAAAGAGAGAAATGAGGAGGGGAAATCACCTGGAGATACACATATGCATGTGCGTGCGTGCGTGCGTGCGTGCGTGCGGTTGGTTGGTTGGTTGGTTGGTTGGTTGGTTGGGAGGAAAAACTCTTTCTCCACACAGTTACTTGTCCTTCAAGTCCCCACCAAAACACTGTGATGTCACAGGTAATGACTGTAGCTAACAAGACTATGTATCGGGCACTGTTTGGGGTATTCACGAGACACATTGCAGCTCCCCTGTGGGTCTCCATCAAGGACAAGTAACTCAGCTCATAAAGTGAGAGCCAGTGAGACCAGTGAGCATGAGGTGGTGCCACTCAGATCACCACCTCTCTTCCCAGGGTACATTCCTCCTGCACCAGCCCTGCCCCATCTTGCAGCTGGAAACTCTCCTATGCCTGCCCCTGCTGTCGCAGCCCCTGCTGTCCCTGCCCTTGTCGCAGCCCCTGCCATCCCAGCTATAGAAGCTCCCCAGCCCTTGATGTTCAGCTATCAACCCTTGTCTATCTCTGCTACAGTGGCAGGAGTGGACAAACCAGCCTTTCTTTCTGCTAACAGGGAATGCTTAAAATAACCAGACACACAGCTCAGATGGATGTAGCCCCAGCTCACACACTACACCTCAGACAGCTAGGGGAGGCTGGAATTAATAGCCTATTACTAGGTGGTAGCAAGAAGGAGTAGCGGGAAGAAGGCAGGAGAAGCAGAAACAAGCAAATAGCTTTTTGTGACCTTCTAATTTAAATTGAGTTTTTGCAGAGTGACATGTAGACAGTTAGGGACCCATGGTTCCTTGCCATCCTGAAGGAAGAGAGGAAGTCACATTTCTCTCTCTCTCTCTCTCTCTCTCTCTCTCTCTCTCTCTCTCTCTCTCTGTGTGTGTGTGTGTGTGTGTGTGTGTGTGTGTGTGTGTGTGTAAATGATGTAAATCCATGTGATTGGACAAGGAGGACTTAAAGAGGCCAGGCAGTGTGGGACTGAGGGAGAGGAGAAAGGGACATACTTGGTTCATTTGCTTTTATGCCAGGTTTTGCTAGCCAGCTGGAGAGAAGGGAAGAGAGTTTAATACCCTGGTAGATAAGTTTTTTCCTTGGTCTGAACATTGTTTAAATTCCTGAAGTGGGTGATCCCTGTAATAAATACTTGGGACTTTGTGAGACAGATGTATTTACTACTCAAATTTAAAGTTTAGGGTTGATGGATAGGAGCTTGGGAACTCATGGGATCAGGCAGTGTGTTAGATGTTATGTTGGTTCCTGGTCGGCATGCATAAGGAGTTAAGAGAATTCCATTTAGAGCGAAGCAGACTCCTGTCACCATTCCTTGTGGCTGCTTGGTCGGGGCTGTGCCTCACTCTGTGGTCTGAATATGATTGGCCTCCAAAGATGTTAGGTGAGAGGAGGAAACCGGACCTGAGGTCCAGATGCTCTCACTCCTTGTATGTGAATGAACCACATCACCTGCTGTGTGGATAGGAAAATAATCCTCCCAAGGAGCAGTCATGGAAGCAAACGCTGAAGCAGGGGAAAGAGCCAGGAAGATGTGAGCATGCAGCCCACATTGTATAGTCTATCTACATTACAGGTTGGGCAGCCATTACGTATTTATTGAGAAAAGTGTGGTGGTATTGTGTTCCCCAAAATATTGTGCACCCTAATAATTACAACCATTTAAGATTCATTCTACAGAAAAGATTGTATCATTTGAAGTATGACTCTTCATTGAAGTATGATGGACATGTTGTTTGTTTTTGCTCTTTTAGGGGGCCCTCCACCCAGCTCCCAAATAAATCACACATGGAGGCTTATTCTTAATTATAAATATCCGGCCTTAGTTTGGCTTGTTGCTAGCCAGTTTTACTTAACTTAAACTTATCCCATTGCCCTTATGCCTCTGGGTTTTTTCTGTTCTCTTATGTCTGTAATATTACTCTTATTCCATGGCTTGCTGTGTAGCTGGGTGGCTGACCCCTAGAGTCCTCCTCCTCTGGCTACTTCTTCTTTCTCCCAGATTTCTCCTTCTATTTATCCTCTTTCTTGCCAGCCCCAGCCCTACCTATCCTTTCTCCTGCCTCACTATTGGCCAGTCAGTTCTTTATTAGATCATCAGGTGTTTGAGACAGGCAAAGTAACACAGCTAGAAAGATCACTCTGCTCTGAGTGACAACATCCCTCCACACTGATGAGAAGAGTAGATAAGTGACTTGTCACTACAGACTTCTGTAGTGATATATTGTGTACCCTAATAAAGCTTATCTGAGTATCAGAGGAAAAAGCCAGCCACGATATTAACATAGAAGTCAGGCAATTGTAGTATATGCCTTTAATCCTAGCATTCGGGAGGCAGAGATCATCTGGATCTCTGTGAGTTCAAGGCCACACTAAGGAACAGAGCCAGACATGGTGACACATGCCTTTAATAACAGAACTAACCACAGAGGTTTGGAGGTCTGTACAGATAGACAGGAAGTGATGTAACTGGGCAGAGAGAGGAAGTGAGATACAGAACAGAAAGGCATATAGGCGTGAGGATACAGGAAGTAGGTGAGGTAAGATTGGCTGTGGCTTGTCCTATTCCTCTGATCTCTCAGTTTTAACCCCAATATCTGGTTCTGGTTTGTTTGTTTGTTTGTTTGTTTGTTTTTTTAATATTAAGACCGTTTAGCAATTCATCTTATAGACTTCATTCTACAATTTAGTTTGTGTTTCCAAAGAGAGTCCCCAGTTAGCTACCCACCTCTCTGCCTGAGCTGTATGACGTACCCATGCCTGATGAGGCCTATGCTCAAGGAGAATCCATCACAGGCCATTGTGTGAATACTGTCAGCTGCCACCCAACAACACAGATGGTATTTTGGTTTTCCATCATGGGAATGAATTCCAAGTGTTCAATGGTGGTGAGGTATGAGATGGAGCATCATCTCACCTTAGCCTTGAGCAGAGTCCTCAGAGCCAGCACCAAAATCAGCCTGGGGATTCCCGGCCCATCAGTTCTGTAAAAGAGTTCAAGGGGGCCTTGTCTACATAATCTACTTAGAGCAAATTTACTACTTTATACGCCACCATTCTGGCTAGATTCATGCTCTGGAATCAGGAAGGGACTCAGAATAAATAGCTAGTATAGCATTTAAGAAACCATGCATCCTGTAAGCTAAAGCCCACAGTGTTCGCAACAGTAGGAGTCAAGGTGCAGAACTACTGTAGCCAAAGCCTTAATTTTACTTCATTTACCGTAGCTGCCAGTGCCGGTTTTGTTTTGCTTTATGTGTTTTATTTCTATTACTATTTTTGCTCTTGAGATCCTGGGAATTTTTCTTTAGTATATCACTGATGTTTGTTACTTACAGCATTTTCTAGCAAGGCTTATAATTTCCGATCTGACTTTATTACCTCTTAAGGAAAGTCACAGCCGGGCGGTGGTGGCACACGCCTTTAATCCCAGCTCTCGGGAGGCAGAGGCAAGTGGATCTGTGTGAGTTCGAGGCCAGCCTGGGCTACCAAGTGAGTTCCAGGAAAGGCACAAAGCTACAGAGGGAAACCCTGTCTCGAACAAAAACAAAAAACAAAAAGTCACAATGGGGTTGATCATAAATGCAGGAGTGCTGAAGAACTTCCTCCCCGCTACTTGTCTCTGTATGTTAATGGAATTAACCTTTAAAATCAGCTGATTATTGGTCTCAAGGATGAGTGCCATTTGCCCTTCTCTTACAAGTCCACATTTGCTTTGTTGCAAGCAACCCAAAAAGTCCTAAAGATTAATGTAGGAGGCGCCAAAGAGAAGGGAGTAGACACAGAAAAGTGTGTGTGGCCCCAGAACCACCCAGCCCAACAGGTTGTCCACCCAGGATGATCCATGAAGTGTGTGTGTTTCCAGGGCATGTCTGTCAACTGGGCATCTCCAAAACTGTAACATAAATTTATTATTTTGAGGACATTTGTTTGAGCATCCCTAACTAGCTGTGGAATTCAGTATTAGACATGGAACATCAGCAGTAGAAGTAACTGGCCACCTCAGCAATATTCGTTGGTGAACATTTTTAGCCCCTGGGTACCTGAATAAACAGAGTGCCAGCCTAGAGTCAGATTTGATGATTCACTAGGAAAATCTCAAAAGTAGAGGTGATTTCATAGGTATGTATTAAAACTCTCTGGAAATTACTTGAAATATTCTTAAGAAGGTGCTTAAAGATCCCTAGGAATTCCCCCAATAGACTCTAGGGTGGCCTGGGACACTGAGGTAGAGTGAGATTTCTGTCCTCAGGGTGAGTGAGAATGGAGTCCAAGAAGTGTGGAATTTCAGGCGTGTCCAGCCTACAGCCCACAGGTTATATTCAACCCAAAAGAACTGTGAATGATTTCCATAAAACAACATAGCCTTACTCAAAGCAACTTCAGAGTGCTTTGCAACTCTATTCATTTATTTATTTGTTGGTTTCTTTGTTTGTTTATTCATTCATTCATTCATTCATTCATTCATTGTAACTGGATTACAAAGTCCTCAAGTGTGAACTTTGTAGACAGCAGTGTGGTACAGTAATGGCAAAATTGTGTTATAATTGTATGATATAAATGTATATATAATTATATATATAATTGTATAATCTATAATTGTGAAACAGAATCTTTTGAACTTTCTGTTGTTTTGAATATAGAAATTAATTTCAAAACTACACAAAATTCAGATGAAGATTTTTGTATCAAAATGCTTTAATAGTAATGAACAATGGTTTTCTTTTTCTTTTTTCCTGAGCTAGCAGTATGTGGGGTCAGGCCAAATGTGCTGAGAGTGTGATCCTAATACAAAACCACAAGCTTTACTTAAAACACTGAGGGTTTCATGACTTCTTTAAAATGCAGAGATCACAGTAAATTGATTTATTTTGTATTTCAATCTAGACTGGCCTGGAATATTTTACAATTTTTAAAACTTTTAATTAAAATCTAAATACATCACTTCCCCTCTCCCTTAGGTCCCTCCCACCCATGTCCCCTCCCTCCACCCCTCCTATGGTCCCCATCTCACTCCCTCTCAAATTGATGGCCTTTTCTCCTTTGTTTATTATTGTTACATATGTATGAACATAGATACATAAATGTTACTCACTGAGCCTGCTTGGTGTTGCGTGTATGTATATGATTTCCAGGTTGACCACTTTGTATTGGCTAACCAATCAGGGAGCTCATCCCTGAGAGAAACTAATTCTCCTTCCTCCCCAGTCAATCATTAATGACCTATAGTTCTATGTCTAGAGGGAGAACACCCCCCCCCCCCCACACACACACACCACTCTACCACTGCTGCTGCCCTGAGATTTCTTCTTTCCAAATGAGAATGTCTATTGGTATTGTCAGTGTCCCGATCTTGCATTGGCTGTTGTATTGTTGAGATATCCTGGATGCTGCTTCCCCTTCACTTCTGGTAGACATACTCTTACTTCCTGGTCCTCAGGCTATTATAATCTTCTGGCCCCCCTCTGCAATGTTCCTGAACCTTAGGTGGGAGAGTTGTGTTGTAGATGTGTCTATTAGACTTGGGCTCCCCACCATCAGTTGGTCTCGGCACTATGACCTATTGTGGTTGTCCGTATGGTCTCTGATGGCTACAAAGAGAGGCTTCCTCGATGCAGGGTGATGGCTACACTTCTCTGTGGGTGTAAGGGAAGTTGTAGGCTGCAATTAAGAATTGTGCTGGTCTAGTAAAGTGGTGGTTGCAGGTTCTCCTCGAAGATCTAAGACCTCATTAGTGTGGGTAGTTGGCTAGGTTTTTAGTACCAGGCATGATTTACAGTTTGGTGGAGCAAAATAGAGGACTCGACGTGAGTCATCTGATCCATGGCAAAGATACCTTTTTATTTTTATTTATTTATTTTTGTTAACTTGATTTCTCTGGCTAGAACTTAATATATGACATTATCTCCCAGTGTCAAAGGCCTGGCCAAGGAAAGGCCGTGTGTTTGATAAACATTCCTGCCTTGCTGCCCCCAAGATGGCAGCAACTTTCCTTCAAATCAAAAAGCATTTGTTGGGGGAGGGGGTTCTCTATCATAGCTGACTGAGTTTATGTATGACTTGATGAGTAACTGAAGGAGTTCCACATTTCCTAATAGTTACATGAATACCAAAGTAAACAAAGAGAACTGCGGGTAGGTGGGTTTGGGAACATGGGGTCTTGCTGTGTGACCCAGGCTGACCTCCAACTGGAAATCTTCAGCCTGTTTATTGGGATTGTAGGCAATGCACCGTCATCATACATGGTTTGGGTAGGAATTCTTTCGGCCTCTCTTTCCATTCTTTTTTTGACCTCCCCAAGAAAAGAGAGGTATTACTCGGCTAGTTCACTGTACCACATTTTTAGGGGACAGGGTCACTCCCTGTCTCTGATAGGCGGTTAGAAGAGGGATGATCTGAGAAGGCTGGGGGTGCTTGGTCCTTTGTACCCTATCCTCACCCCTCCTTGCACTCATCCTCTCTGCTTTTGGTTGGATGAGAGGATCCAGCGTCCACTCTGTTGAGCCCATTCCTCTCTTCCTAGACCCCACTTTGCAACCTATGATTCAGAATGGATGGCTTTCCTGAGCCCCAAGCCTGCACATGCAGCTAAGCACTCAACTGGAACTTCAGCACGGTAGGGATGACACTATTGAAATAGCCAGAGGAAACCATTTAGCATTGAATTTATGAGATGAAATCATAGGTTCTCCCCACATATAACGTTTCAGTGGGTAAAACAATTATAGTGTGTTCAGTCCTGATTAACCCTCCTCAGGGCAACATTTATTGGCATTCCCCATGACAACATAATTAGTATTCTAAGGGTATTTTTCACCAGCTGCTTATGTCTTGAGTTAAAAGTCAACAGCTAAATATATAGCAGGGCAAGTGCATAAACAGTAAAATTGATTTTAGTGCTCAAAACGACTTGGTTATCTATCTATATTTATAGCTGTAATTACAGAAAGGCTTAATGCCTTCTATAATCAGTTCTTTATTGAAAGTTTCACGACAGAAAACGTGATGCTAATTTACCTCGTGGCATCAAGGAAGGAGCACCACCCTGTAAGCCACACTACTGGCCTCAGCTTCTAGGTTCATTAACTACAAAACACGTGGTCCTGCGCTCCGTGTGGTGCATTAAGGGCTCTTTATTGAGCAGCTTTCAAAGGCAGTTTCTATTTCAAGTTGCTAACATTATATACGCCTTTCCCCAGGGTCCGGTTGGCTGTTTGAGTCTAGAGAATGAGTGATGCTCTTTGTTATTAGAAAAATAATGTCAATTCTGTCTGACATGTGCATAACACAGCCTAGAAGTCTCGTCTTTCCTATGCGAATGCCTTTATATCTGGAACATTTTTGAGTCGCTCCCATGTAGTGCCTTAGTTCTGTTTGTATTCTGGTCTCTGAAATGGGAAGATTTTGCACACAGTTTGTTGTTTTGTTTTGTTTTGTTTTGTTTTGTTTTGTTTTAATTTACACTATAACAGAAATGGCTATGGGCAATTGCATGTGCATTACAAATGTATTAGCATTTTATGTGTGAGGTGGACATTGTGTATCTGTGAGCACATGTGCAGGTATATGTGTATGTAAGTGTGTGCACGTGAGTGAAGAGACGAAGGGCATCAGAAGAGGTGTTCCTCAGTGACTCTCACTTTATTTTTTTGAGACAAGGTCTCTCAGTAAACCTGGAGCTCAAGAATTCCATTAGACTAGCTAGCCACAAGCCCCAGGCATCTGCCTATCCCTACCTCCCCAGTGCTGTAACCAGCTTTTATGTGAGTGCCAAGATCTGAATTCAGGTCTTCATGTGTCCACAATAAGCCCTTGACTGATTGAACCAGCTCCCAAAATATAGTTTTTATAATTATATATTGTGGTGATATACTGTGTACTCTAATAAAATTTACCTGAAGATCAGAGAACAGAACAAGCCACTAGATTAAACATAGAAGCCAGGCAGTGGTGGCACACACCTTTACCTAGCACTCGGGAGGCAGAGATCTGTCTAGATCTCTTTGAGTTCAAAGCCACACTGGACTACATGAGATTGACTCCATCTAGGAGAGAAACAGAGCCAGGCAGTGGTGGCACACACCTTTAATCCCAGTACTTGGGAATCACATGTCTATAATACCAGCACCTGAGATCTCATGGCTTTGGGAAGCACACACACCTTTAATCCCAGCACTAAGAAGGAAGTGATGGCTGGGCAGAGAAAGGTACATAAGAGACAGGAACTGAAGCTGTTCAGGCTGAGGAGTCCTAGAGGTAAGAAGTGGCAGTGGCTTGTTCCTTTGTCTCTCTGATCTTCAGGCAAATTTTATTATGGTCCACAATATATCACCACAATATACATGTGCTGGGCAGTGGTAGCACATGCCTTTAATCCCAGCACTTGGGAAGTAGAGAAAGGTAGATTTCTGTGAGTTCGAGGCCAGCCTGGTCTACAGAGTGAGTTTCAGGACAGCCAGGACTGTTATACAGAGAAACCATGTCTTGAAAAACCAAAAAACAAAAAACCAATTATATATATGGACTCTACACACACACACACACACACACACACACACACACACACACACACACACACATTTTACCTGACACACATACACACACTTTGTGGGCAGGCACTGGTCCTTTCTATTTTATAGATGATGAATTGAGCTCAGAGAGATCAAGTGGTTTACTTGAGATGATACAGCAATAAATGGAGACTCTGCAAGTTGAGCTCAGCTCCCAAAGACGAATTCACAAATTAATTCCTAAGCACTCTTACAGCTGCAGACCATGCAAAGGAGCCTCCCAGCACTCCGACCACAGCCTGCCTCCAGCTTTCTCATCATTATTGTTATCCTCTTAAAACAAACATTAAACAAGCAGACATATGCATATGCATATATCTGCCATGCACTTACACACATGTGAATTTATCTGCATTCATATATACTACATAAAAGAACACAGGAACTAGCTTTCTCTCTACTGTTAAAAAACAACTTCATTGTCCATATAGCTATAATTAGTCGAAGAACACGTCTCCTTTGTGCCTTAGATATTATTTAGAGAATTTCAAATGTCTGCATCCAAAGCATAGCCCTCATGATCCCATTTGGTTCTAACGTCCTCTCTGAAAGCCAGCAAATCTTGTGTCATTTTGTCTTGTTTTAGAATTGAAGTGACTTGTCCAGGGTCAGGTCATCACTCAGAGAAGAACTCTAGGGAGTTTTACTACTTCTATGGGTCACCTGGCAAAGAATAGTAGTCTGACAGATTTAAAAAACCAAAACAAAAATAAAAACAAACAAACAGCTTTCCCATAAGCAACAGAGCCTGGATCTCAGGCACAGTGTTTATGGAGAAGAGTTTCCTGGCTGGTCTGTCTTTTTGTGGGCCAAGGGTCACCTTGGTCTTTCACCAGTCTCTATCAATATCCTAAACCATATTTCCTTAGTGCCACCTAGAAACATGACTGAAATTCTAATCCATTTGTCACCCTAGAGTGATACACGGTGGAGGAGGGAGAGGCAAGTCTGTGTGTGGGGCTGTATATGTGTGTCTGTGTGTATTTTGTATCTCTCTGTGTGTATTTCTGTGTGTATATCCCTGTGTGTCTTTGTTAGTTTATACTTGTGTGTATCGTGTGTGTGTGTGTGTGTGTGTGTGTGTGTGTGTGTGAGAGAGAGAGAGAGAGAGAGAGTTCCCACTAATAGAACGTGAGTCTACAGTTCAGTTTATAACCTGACAGTATTTACCCATTCATGCATTTGTTCTACATAAATCTTTGCTGTTTATCTTCAATGATTGGGAAAGAATACAGAAAAAGAAAAAGACTCAGAGACATCTCAATTTTAATTATCTTGCCACTAGACAGAATCTCTCCATAGACTTTACAACCCTCTCTGTTCAAAATATCAAACTTTGTCTAGAAAAACATCCCTAAAACTCCACTTTCCAAGAATAGGCTGGGGCAGGTCTGGAGTTCCAGAAATGGTCCACAAAGATGTCCTTTGGGGACTTAATGTGCCCTCCAGGACAGTGGAACCTATAAAATTGTAGGAGGAAATTCTAGGGAGGAGACCAGCATGGTGAATGAAACAAATGGCTCCCTCCCACCCTAAAGTTAAAACACAATGTCCAGCCTTGAAGTGGTGGGAAAAGCTAATGGTGAGCTTACTCTCTGTCTGGCACAGGTTGTAGACTATTATTAAGTCATTTGGGAAATGTGGGCTTGTACCAATCTACAAGATTGGCCATGGCCATTTTAATGTGTTTTTGAAAATCAGTGAGTGCTTAAAAACTCGTAGTAAAAGCCCTAATAAACTAAATTAGACCGGGACTCTGCCAGAATTGTGTTTACCTCCTAAAGTGGAGGGTTAGGAAACCACAGGAAAAATGAAAAGGGGAGAAAAGAGAGAGATGAAAGATCAATAGATCCATGTGTCCTGGGAGTCATTTGGTCAGCAGAATTTGCTGTCCGTCATCAAGTGCAGCTCATTTGCAAAGTGGCAGGTGAGACCTTTTGATGGCACGTGGTTATGGATAATGCCACCCTCCATCTCCTCCTTTTTTTTTCTTTTGCCTTTGTTTTGTTTTATGAGTCTTACTTGTTTTTACAAGGGTAAGTTTGGAGAGAGGGGGCATAGTTACTGTGGCCAAAGAAGAATAAATGTTTTGTGCATTGTGCATACCCATGTAGTATACTGAACAAGTACTAATAAGAATAAAATTATTGGGGCAAATAAAATCACATATGCTTTTTAGTCACCTGGGACAGCAGCCATGCCAACCTTCTTGAGCATATAAAAATAATAATCCTTCACATATGAGTAGCATTATGAATCTTATAAACAGTCCTTTCACATACATTATCATGTTTGATCCTTGACAACCGTGTAAGTCAGGAATGATCTGTGTTATTATCCCATTTTACAGTTTAGGAGAGGTTAAATGGCTTGTCCAAAGTGACAGAGCTACCAGACATTAGTCAGTGCTTCCAATAGCTTTTTGGTTCCAAAGTGTTCCAGGATGACCTGTGGGATCCATGTTTTAGAGCAAAAGTATAGGGTGATTTTGTGGAAGGAAAAAACAAGGCTGTGTCACAGGAAATGACATCTCTAGATTCCTTAGGCTTCAGAAAAAAAACATCTACTCCAGAAGAGGATAAGGCCCCACAGGGTTCTGTATACTGCACTGAAGGTATGGACCACAACAGACTCCTCCAACTCTTCCATAAGGAAAGAAAGAACCCAACTTAAAAATGGACCACAGACCTTAAAGAGGCACCTCATCAAAGAAGATGAGTTGGTCACAAATGAGTCTGAGGGGGGTTGCACATCATCTGTTACCAGGGAACTGCACATTAGAACAAAATTGAGATACAAGGGCTGTGAAGAGACTCAGTCGGTGAAGTGCCTGTTGCACAATCATGAAAACCTGAGTTCAAATTCCCAATACAACATCTACCTCTGACCTCCATCTGCACACACCTATACGTGTGTGTGTGCGCGCGCGCGTGTGTGCGTGTGTGTATTTCACACGTGTGCACATAGCTTTATGGACACACACACTGTATACAAACACATACACACACATACAGAGGCTGAGCTGTCACTACCCACCTGTTATGTGTTGCTAGAGAAATGCAGATTAGAATAACAACAGGAAGCTTCTGTATATCTGTCAAAACGGCCAGAGTTCAGAACATGAACCCCATGAGAAAGTGGAGCATCTGATGGAACTCTCGATGCATCATTGACAGGAGACAAGTTGGTGGTTTCTGGCAAAACTGAGCATCGCTGTACCATACAACTGAGTCTTAGACCTTGTCATTCACCTGAGGATTTAGGTTCACACAAAGGCCTGAATGTAGATTTCACATAACAACTAGAACCGTTGTCCCCAAAACTTAAAAGCAACCAAGAGTCCCTTAAGCAGGTGCTGTGATACCTTCATTACAACCTGATGACCTTGCTTTGTCACACTATGACCATTCAGATTCCCTCCTTTATAGTAGGGTTTATTCTTGCCATTGTACGGCCTGTGGTTTCACCATGATGGTGTCATGCTGAGTAGCTTCAGGGCCTTAAGTACCTTCCTGACCCAGTGGTTCAGCTTGTAGCTCTCTCTTCTTAGGCACAGGCAAGCAATCTTTTCAACATCTACGTAACTTTGCCTTTTTCAGAATGGCATGTAGATGGACACATACAGGATGTAGCCTCCCCCATTTTTCCACCTATTAATATGCATCTTAATCTTCTTCCTTTTCATGACTTGAGAGCTCATTTCTTTTAGCACTGGATAGATCCCACTGTATAGATGTACCACAGTTAACAAAGGTATTATGGTGATAGAGGAAGCCATGCCCATGCAGGAGTGGGATATATGAGCACTCTTTACACCTTTCTCTTGGTTTTACTATAAACCTAAAAGTGCTCTAAGGACAATCTTTTAAAAAAATAAAATAACCCAGTGCAGAAGAGATAGCTCACTCCGTGATAAAGTGTTTGTGGACAAGCTTAAGGACCTGAGTTTCATCCTCTGCATCTACATGAAAAAGCCAGGCATGTTGGTACCCTACTTGTGCTTCTATCAAGAAGGGGGGAGACAGGGTGGATCCTGAGGCTCACTGGCTAGCCAGCCTATCCTAACTTAATGCCAGGCCAGTGGGAGACCCTGTGTCCAAAACAAAGGTGGACAGCACCAGAGGAATGACAATCGGGGAGGAGAATGGGGGCAAGACCATAGAAACAAGCAACTGAGTTACGTTTCTTACAATTCTGTCTTCAGAGGGAGGACTGTTTCTTCAACCCACGTCAACAGCTCGCCCTTCGGCTTTCAAACTCCTCCATTTTGGCTGGCATCTTCCTGGATTCTGTCAGGAAGCCAGTTCCTTCTCTCTATTTTTAATCTCTGTTTATATGTGTGTGTGTGCATATTCATGGAGAGGGCCATGTGCCAGCTGCTGGCTGCATGTGGAGGTCAGAGGACAACCTCAGGTGTTGGTCCACCTTGTTTGAGATGAGGTCTCTGCCATGTACTCGAGGCTACACTGGGCCACCCCCCATCTTGTCGCAGGGGTGTTAAGATTACAGACATGGGTTACTGCATCTGAGTTTACATGCCTTTCAGGGATCTAGACTGGGGTTTCTAGTTGCTCCACAAGCACTTTACCTGCTGAGTATCTCCCCATCCCCCAAGTGCATTCTTGGCACATCCACACACTCTGTACAAAACACCGAGCAAGCACTGAGCACTTCAAATGTTGAAAAGTTCTGGTTGTTTTGTTTTTTTTTTTTTTTCCTCCATCATCAGATTCTTTGCTGCCTGAAGAGCTAGGTCTGTCCCTCTCAGCGTCTTCCTGGGTCTACCCAGACTCTACAAACAAGCCCTCAATACATGCTTGTGGGATGCGCTTTATTTGATGGATTCTCGAGCTCCACAAGAGAACTCGGCTCCTGATAGTTCTGCTCTCTTGGCCTCCACCTGGAGTTTCCTCATCACAACTGTGTCATTGTCTGCGACCTTTAGTGTCCCATCAAACATCAGGCCTTACACAGCTGACTTCGTAGGAAGAGGCAGATGCTTCTGGGCCAAAAGTTGAATGAACTCAAGCTGTTTCTATCTTTCCATTAGGAAAACTATGGGGTTTTGACAGCAGCCAGACTCAGAGGTAATGACTTAGTGTCACTCAGCATATGGTTCTCTTTGTTCTGTGAGTGCCTCCAGCTCTTCAGCCTCCATTCAGTTACAGGTACACATCTCAACTAACGGCTGCTCCTGTGCATAGCTTACTAAGTAAAGATATTCAGATACCGACTGCAAATGATATGCATCAGTATTGCGTGAGATGCTAAATTGTACCTCCCCTTGCCCATTTTAATACTACTTACTGACATGTGATGGACCACTTAATAAGAACAAAACAGAGTTGCACACCAGGTATGTCCAGCCTTTTATTTCTCTGGGCTACAATGGGTGGTTAGGAGTTATCTTGGGCTACACACATGACCCAGGGGTGTCAAACTCATGGTCCATGAATTGTGCATGAAAGCATACATATATTTATTACATGACATTGAGGCATGATGTTGTCTGTAACATTCATGCTGGAGAACCATGTGGTTGAGTTACAGAAACAAATTAACAACAACAACAACAACAACAAAACCCTAATGATGTTTTAAGTAAGGTTATTATTGTGTGTTGGACCACACTCATAGTTAATCTGGCTACATGAGCCTGCAGGCCATGGGTTGGACATCCCTGGTAGAGTCTCCAAAATTTGAAGTTATGCCTCCACTGGGGGTGTGGGGCAGGTAAACGTAAAGAGTTATTATTTCCTGCATATATGCACGGAAGGAAATGAGAGCACAGTGAGTGAGTGGAGTGAAATGGGGAGGGATCCTAAATTTTAAACATTTTCCCGCAGACTAGATCAAGTGTTCTCCCCTCCTCAGATCAGGATCCTTGCTATTCTTCAGTTGGTGTCAGCCCCCAAGATGGCTCTGGAACCTCATAGAATACTAAATACTTAGGGAACATGTGTGGCCAAGCAGAGTGACCCATCACACTGTGCCACACACAAATGGCCTAGTCTAACCTGACACTGAACTTCTGCCGGGAGTGGATCGAAGTATAACTTGATTGTAATCACGTTGGTACTTGCTTCAGCAATGCAACTTTATGGCTGGGTATTTCCTAGTACCCCATAAAAACCGCTCTTGTGTGTTTGTCCAAATGAAAGAAGATTTGTCTCCCAGGAAAGCCATTGAAACGTGGAGAGACTGCAATCTCATTTCAGAGTATTGGGTTTCGTTTTATGACATATCATGCTGTTTAGTACAACATATCTATATTAAAAAGCATGAACAAGTCAGCCTTGTTCTGTTCCATTCCCGTCCCTCTCTAATGTACATTTATAAAAACACAGACATATCTGATTCCACACACACTGTACAATATTTTATCGATTACAGGGGAACTTAGTTATATCATGTTTCCAGAGACTGAGAAAAGAAAACATAGAAAGTGGGAAACACTGAATTTGATTATGCAAGGCATGGTGTTTAAAAGACCTGAATTGTGGGGAGGTCCTATATGTAAGGATAATAAAAATAGGTTTTACTCAAAAACTACCCTTTTACAAACTGTGGGGAAGGGATAGTCCCTTTTACAAAAACTACCCTTTTACAAACTGTGGGGAAGGGATAGTATTCTTTTATGTCTAGACACACAGTCCACAGGGCAAGTTCCCTGCGAAGCTGATCCTGCTTCCAAAACTTTCTCCGGTTCTTTCTCCACTGTCAAACCTCAGCTCAGCTATCTCTAGCCTGAGTTATTCCAATGATCTTCTATCTAGCCAAGCCAGCTTGCCTCCCTCTGCAGTCACCAACTACTTTGCAAAGAACATGTCTCCTCTACGTGTTTGCTTGGGTGTGTCTCACTCAAAGACCTTTAGACCACAAAGAACAGACTTCAACTCCAAAGAGCAGATAAATGCTTCTCTTATTGTCTTCCTTTGGACTTAATTTACACAATTAACTCTTTAATACATCATAGAATTGGTGTTTTCTATGAAAAGCAAATGTTTTTTTGTTTTTTTGTTTTTTTGTTTTTCTGTTCTTTCATTGTTGTTGGGGTTTTGTTTCTTTGTTTTGCCAGTTAGATATCCAGCTATTTGGAATGCTTTTCCCTGAGTGGTTCTCGCCTTCCCGGCAGGGTCCACATTGACTCTCCTGCCATGTGAGAGGGTGTTCGAACACCAGGGCCTGATTCTGGGCTGTCAGATGTGTTCTGTTATCCTCTGTCTTTCTACCCTCCAACACAGCTCTGATCTAGGAAATGAAGCTTTGAGGACGTTTTAACACAGGGATAGAGAGACAGCCCACTCTTCCATGATTATTTTTTCTTAAATTTCTCCTGTTTTCTTACTAATTTATTGAATCCAACAAAATAGTAGGGCCATTTTGAAGTTGCATTTATATCCCAGTGGGACATCTTGCTCAATTACCTATTGTTTGTTTTCCTGAAACAGGATCTCACTGTGTGGCCCTGGATGATCTGCTTATTCACTGCCTAGCACACAGCATGGCCTCAAACTCACAGCAATCCTCTCAGCACCCTGGGATCTTTATTGTGACTTCATTAATCCTCAAACTAAATTTTGAGAAAATGTACATCTTTACAGTATATAAACTTTTGGCTCTTCTGATGTTGGGGTACAGCACACCCTCTCCTTCTTTTCTTTGCCCTTTACATCTTTGATAGACTTGCTTGGCTTTGTTGTTCTGGTTTGATGTGGTTTGCTTGTTTTGTTTTGTCAGGTGAGTCCTGCACATTTCAGAGTTTCATGGGTGCCTTATATTTTTGTTGACAATCCAAATACAGTCTTCTCTGATTATGTTTACATTTGGTGGTTTTAAAGGGAAGAGACTGACTTCTTATTGTTCATTTCCTGTTTAATGACCTTCTTTAGCCCTCATCTATTTTCTATCTTTTTAAATCTGATTCTTGTGAGATTTTTTTCAAAGGCATGTTCTGAAAAGAACGACTTTCTCCCCACTTTTCCAACAAGCAAAGGTCATACTCCTCATTTTGAGTCTGGCTTTCATGCCATCACCTAGAACTCCTACAACAATGGAATCACGTAAACTCGATTTTGATCCTTCCACTTTGCTGGTCCTCTTTCCTGGTCTCTGGCTCTCACAGTCCTCACTTTTCCTGATCCATGGTGCTTACAGACAACTCCGTCTCTTGGATGGAACCTCTGTCTGCCCACACCAACCCCGGCATTCTCCAGCCTGCCCAAGTATACCTCCTGTGTTGGCCAAACAACATTTAGCACCCCAGTTCAATCTGACCTTTATATATCAACCACAAATGTGCTTTTCACATGATTGCATCCCATACAATATTTGGAACAAATTTATACCAAAGAAGGTTTTTTTTAAGAACTATTTCTCCGAAATTTAAGCCTGACTGTGTGCCCCATGATTTCACTTGGCAAAAGTTACCCTCGTACCACTTCCAATTCCTAAGCCAATTTCTCCTCTGTGACACATCTCTATGTGCATAGGCCAATTACATGTCGATTCACATTCTCCTGTAATACATTCACATGGAGTTTTGTGTCCCCACACCTAGAAAAGACTGCATAGCCTTGGCACCTAATGTATGTGTGTTCACTGAATTTTAAAAATACATGAGTGGTGGCAAGCCGACCATCAAATATTTATGGAGCATTCCTGAAACACATAGAATGTGAAATTTTTTCATGTTTAAATAGAGGAGCAAGCAGGTGTGACTGTCCCCACCAAATTCTGAGCATCCAGGGGAAAGAGAAAAGTGAAGCCAGGTTTTGAGTGTAAGCATTTGATTTTTCTTAAATTCTGAAGACAAGTAAATGTGGCACTTTATCTGCATTCATTCTAAAGAGCCACAAGTCCACAAGTGAGGTCAGGGAACCTCAATTGTAATTCTGACTCTGCCATGGATTAGGAATTTGACCTTAGATGAAACATGTCACCTTCCTGATCTCAATTTCTTCATCTTTAAAAGGGGGTAATTTCTGCAAACACCTTTTCATGACAGAGTCACTCAAAAGTGAACTATCACGGAGAACCTGCACACTACTAGACAAGGGTATGATAACTATTCTGGTAGAAGAAGCTCTAGCAGAGCTCTGTGCCTCAGTCCCAGCCAGCAAGGTCATGTGACCAGTAACAGAAACACCCTGAAGCATTCCTGAGCACCCCAAATGAGCACCAAGGTGGGGAGCCTTCTCCTCTCCCTCAGCACAGCCTCCCACAGGGCTCCTCTAGCAGGTGACCTTGCCTCCAGTTTCGATGGCCTACATCTGGCCACCAAGACAATTTTCTTCAACACTGGCATGCACCTGAGGCACCATCAGAGGCCTTCTTTAATCTCTCCATATCTTGCAGGACATCTAGGGAGCTTCTTACCCTAGGAGTATAAACTCTCCACTACACCCTACTCCCTGCCTGCCTGCTGCTTCAGAGTACCTCTCTCTGAGGATACAGACAATCCCTGCCTTGCTCTGCCTTGCCCGAGCCAAACTCTCAGAAATCATCTGGGACCCATGCATCTTGGAATAGGAAATGCCCTTCCCCCTCCAAACAGATAGCCCTGGTCTTCTGACCCTGTGCAGCACTTCACAGTGGCAGCACGTGGACTTGTACAAGAAAGGATGCTGGAAATGGGAAACGAAAATCAGGTGGAAGAAGCTGCTCTCCACATGTTGGAATGTTCCGTAACTGTTTAAAACCAAGGAACACTCACCATAACATAAGGAAATGGCAGAAATTGCACCTCCATTTATAACTGTGCTTTGGAAAAAGATAGGCACTTACTAAATAAAGTAAAGTGTCAACCAAAGTGGTAGTCATTGTGATTTCCGGGTCAGGGAACTTGGCATTACCGACACTGTGTTTTTTTGTTTTTTTGTTTTTCAAATTCTTTGGCTTCTAAACTGTGTCACAAACATGCTTTGCTTTTATTTCAAACATTTTTAAAATAAGCTGGGCTTGAGATTCAGGCAAGTCACTTCAGTCTGGATGAATACCTCCTCTCTGTAGCCTTACTGTGAAATGGGCTTTCTCGGGCATCATCAATACATGCTACTTTCCAGGCATCAGTCTGAAGACCTTCCCACATACAGACTTCCACAGGGAAGAAGGGGACACTTTAGACCTTTGCACCCCCAGCTCCTGCACTTGGGGCTGAAGAAAGTGACTTTGTGGTCTTCTTATTTACTCTCAACTCATTGGCCAGAATTAGTCACGTGACTTCATTCATAAAGGAGTCAGGAAAGCAATCTCTCACACAGGTAGGAAAGAGTCAGAGAAAAAAGGGAAGAGCAAACGAGCTTAATTTTTCTCAGGCTTCTTTTATGTTTTGAGATATAATTAAATCATTTCCCCTTTCCTTTCCTCCCTCCAAACCCTCCCATAAATCCTTTCTTACTTCCCTCCATTTTCATTCATTGTTGTTACATGCAATATATTGGGGGTTGTCAGCACACACACGCATACACACACACACACACACACACACACACACACACACACACACACACACAAATCCTAAATATGACCTGTTAAGTCTATACCATGTTATTTGTATGTATGTTTCCAGGGATGACCATTTGTTATTGGATAGCCAGTTGGTGTGCTCTCCCCTGGGGAAGACTATTTCTCCTGCTCTTGGTATTCATTGGTTGTAGGCTCAGCTTGAAGCCCAATAAAATTGGATATAGCCATGTGTCTGACTTTTTAATAAAAATATATAACTGGTAAAATAAGCTGATGGTAAGGAATGTATTAGGGACAAGAAGACAAGATATGGGTAAGCTGTCATACTGTGCCTGCTTTCTCTGTAACGGTATCAGAAAGCTGGGCAGGATTTATGATCGCACTATATGGATCAGAAGCCATAGTCTCAATGTAGACAGTGTAGCTAGCGTCTGACACTTCTACAAGCTGTGTCCCTCTTTATATTCCCACTCACAGCCCTACTGCTACTAGATTCAAGAACGTGATGTCACATCCTCCCCAGCCCCATTCTCCTAGACCAAGATGTCCTTGGTTGCAGAAGGAGACTTGAAAATACTTGTGTTTGGGGGTTGGGTGGGGCATAAATGAAGAGTTTATTTTCATGGAACAAAGGAATTTCATGGCACCCAGAGAATTGTGTCCCTAAAAAGTACTCTTAAGATCAAAGGCCTTAGCTCAGCTACTGAAGTGCTAACTGGCCTAGTCCAGTTGTCAAAAATTAGCTTCTGTGTGAACCAATTAAAACAAAATAATTAGAAGTTGTCGGCACTTCCAAATATTTATGCCGGTGGATGCAAATATTTATTTACATATCATCTGTTTGCAATTTTTCTTGCTTTGCTCTCTGTGAAAGCTCCTCATAAAACCACCAGTTTCTCTCTCTTGATGCTGAAATCACAAGCTAAACTTATTTGACTCAACTGGCAGAAAGCTAAAATATTTTTGTTAGGCTCTCTTGACAATCTGTATTTTTGACAATGTGTTTATATTCCTCATTTATAAAGGAAAGTGATACTGTAGCCATCCTTTCAAAGGGAAAACTCTGATTTTTTCCCCCAATCCATTCTATTTTTCCATGTGGTCCTCATTAAAGTAATTCCCAACTTTGTTGATTTTCATTATATCTATAGAGTGCTAAAACCTACTTTCACACTTCTGCAATTGGTTAGCAATTATCAGTCAGCTCTGCTGGACGTCTTTTCTCCTACAGTGCATCAACTCTGTCTCAATCCTGAAGTATCAAGAAATATCAGGGTATTTTGGTCAATAATCCCTATTGGATCTTTCTTCTGCAACCATAGTCATAAATCTCTCCATCTCTTCCAACTATGTCTTCATATCTTCTTTACCCTTTTGAAATCCATCTACTGGTCTGCTTTCTATAAGAAGCAAAGGTCCCTATCATCTCTTGCTAAGGCTAATACAACAAGTTCATTAACATACTTATGAGCAATACTGTTTACTACCCCAACTATGTATGAAACTCAAGTTCATCATGGAAAGTCTTGGAGAAAATTCTCTCTATTTACTATTAACCCTTGTGTGTATTTTCAGCATCCCTTTTGGCAGCTTTGCATGTTAATGTTCTATTTTATGATTCCCAAGTACATGTGATATTACATATTCAACTTCATTTCCCCTAAACATTATATCATAGCACTTCCTCTGTATAATTACAACTGTTCATAAAGCTACATTTTCCCCCCAGTGGCTATAAGATAGTCTCTTACTAGATGAGTATGTCATGGTTTTATTAAACATTCTCTTACTGGATTTAGAAACATAGAAAGTGGTTTGTTCTAGATCTGACTATTCAACTGACTTTGCTGCAGGTAGACACAGTAAACAAGGAAGATGCAATTTACAGTACCAGACCCACAATCTTGGCTATCAGCCCAACCCAAAGTATTATCCCAGGAAGGAGCCAATTTTAAAAAACTGGAGAAAAGAGAAGTATGCTTTACTGCCATTTCCTAAGGATGCCCTATTGGAGTCTGTGACCTGAGAATGTAGACCACGGGGAATAATAATTGTGGTTCAACAAAGGTGAAGAAGTTAACTGTGACCTGGGATTCCCATATCCTTGGGACAAAGAGGTAAACAGACCTGCTTCTCCTGTTCCCCCTCCCTCCCTCCCTCCCTCCCTCCCTCCCTCCCTCCCTTCCCTTCCTCTCTCCCTCCCTCCCTTCCTTCCCTGACTCCCTCTCTTAGAATCATAAATATAATTGGCATAAATTATAAAAATTTCTCATTTATGTCAATTGTATTTATGATTCTGTTCTTTCTCTCTTAATTTTGCAAAATCAAGACATCTCAATGGTGGTTCTTTTCTTTGGGTCTTTTGTGGCTCAGTCCTGTGACACATACTCTAGCCCCCTTTCCTTCCAGTCTAGTTTGACCCCTCTACCAAGTGCTGAACCAAGGATGGGTTCTTCACAAGGGCCCTATATCTCTTCCTCAAATTTTTGTTTTACTTTGGAATTGGCCATCTGTGCCTCCCTGCCTTAGTTACTTTCTCGTCTCTGTAACAAAATATCAGGACAAAAGGCACATGAAGGAGAAAGGGTTTATTTTCACTTACAGTTCAAAGGGGATACAGAATGAGGAAGGCATGGCGGCAGCAGGAGCAGAGAGCTGCTGGTCATGTCGCACCCACACCCAGGCAGCAGAGAATAAATAGGAAGTGGGGCCAGGCAACAAAGCCTCAGGACCAGCCCCTGGTTACCCACTGCTACCAGCAGAGCTTCACCTCCTAAAGGTTCCACAAGCTTCTCAAACAGCCCATCAGCTGGGGACCAAGCGTTCAAACACATGAACCTATGGGGAACATTTTAAATTCAAGTCACAGCATTAGTACACCAGAATTCTGCAGGCCAGGTGTTTAGGCTGTGCCTTTGAACAGGCAGTATCAGCCTCCTCCAGAGGCATGTCAGACATGCAGGTTCCAAGGCCCCACCCAGCTTCTTTGTAAGGACAACTTGGGAGTGCGGTCCATATCCTGGATTTTGACAATATACCATAGGTGATTATAGGAACAACTCCATCGGAGCCAATTCTGAACAATGACCTTCCTTTGCTGGCAAATTCACCTCAGAGCATTTGATTTCAAGTGATGCTACAAGAAAAACTCTTCCTGATGTAGTTCATGTTGGCACTGCCTGAAGCATGCTCTTGTCCCAAACCTTGACTGTTCTCAGAGTTTAAGTCCTCGGGCCTTGAGAACATTACACTATTTGATTAACAGCAAGAAGTGGCATGTCTGTGGCATCCACCTACCTCCACAGTGAATGCCTCTAGCATTGATTTCCCTCTCAGGCTCCTTTCTTCTCAAGCCACCCTGACATTCTTTAAAAGGGTAATATGGCCCTTACGTGGTTTCTCACCTTACCTATCTGTGGTGCTGATGTTGCATCCCAGTACTTCTCACCTTAGTCTTTCCCTTGCTTCCTGCCATATCTTTCTGTTTGCTTCCTGATGCTATGTCTGATTTTGTAATTTGAGATTGTTCATTAAGACAGGTGACAGCAGTCACTTTAGAAGCTGCCAAAAATGCCGTGGTTCAAATAAATCTTGTCGGCATCTAGCTGTCCCAGTAGGGGTGAATCAGTCCATCCAGCATCTGCCTCCATCCATACTCAAGGCTTCCCTTGGACTGTGGGATGGGTCATCTACATTGCCAACCTGACTACATTTAGTGACCTCAGACATGAGTGAGGCACACCTCTGGGTGTATCTATGAGGATGTTTCTAAACAGGACTGTGGGTGCCATGGCTTGACTCCTGAACCAAATACAAGGGTAACTTTGAGAAAGCTAGCAGAGTGAAAGGTTGCCCCTTTCTCTGTTTGCTGGCCCTCCATGAAACAAACTGTTCTGCTCTACCAAGGCCACCCCAGTAGAATGGATTAACACCTCTGACATCATGATCCCAAATAAATTCCTCCTGCTCTAAGTCGTCTGTGTTCCAGCGATGTGAGAAGCAGCTGGCACAGGCAGAGCCTTCAGTCTCAGCAGTACCAACATTGGCCTTGACCACCGTTGGGGGTCCTTTTTCTGTGCAGCACAGGAAGTCAGTAGCTCCTGCATGATAGTCATCATGATAGTCTAAAAATGCTCCTGACAGCGCCAAATGTCATGTGATAACGGACAAGGGCAAAATCCTTCAGCGGAGAGAGCCACAATCACAAGGCTGGCTATCTTGTTTTCTTGAAAATTCCAGGGAAGGCTGACTGCATCCAATTCCTATAACATCCATCAACCCTGCTTCACCCCTACAGAAAAAACAAACAAACAAACAAAAACACCCTTGTCTCACTGGCCAAATGGATGAACTCCAGAGCATTCCATTTTAGCCTTCCTAGCCTGCCTGGATAGCTCTGTGGAGAACCATGTAGCCAATCCAGATCCCTCAACTTAGTAGCTTTAAGGGACTGTCTTCCAACAGTTCTCCACATGTGGTACACTCCGAAGCTGTTGCCATTATCTTCTCTGATTTCCTGTTGGAATTTTTGAGGCCCCAATCATGCCCCTTTTCTAGCTTTAATTTTAACAGCATTGAAAACTTCCCAGGTTTGTATCTTCCCTCAATCTTCAGATCTGGTGTCCCCAAGGCACAGCACTAAACTGAAGCCCAAAGCTGAAACTCTAGGTCTCTCCTCTAGGTGGAATTTAGCACTTTCATGCAATCTGAAGTCTGCATAATGCACTGTTGGCCTCAAAAGCACATCCATGGCAAGCCATCGTCCCCAAAGCTAGTCAGAGATGAAGGTTAGCCAGGCATAATGACCTGCACCTATAACCCCAGTTCCAAGGAGGCAAGGAAACAGGGGTTCAAGGGCAGCCTGAGCTACACAGTGATACAAAGAACTGGCAATGTAGCTCAGTGTGAGACCCTGCTAACTCTGGTCGTGAGAGCTATCCCAAGAGTTAGGGTTTCCCACCTGAGTTCTTGTGCCTCAGAGTTTTCCAAGCTGCCATGATTTGCTGGGTTTGGGATGCTAACTAAGCCTTTACTCTTTCTTTCGTGCGTGGGTTTGGAAGTAACAATTTAACTGCAGGTTAGGGAGTGTCCAGTGACCCCAAACATACAGAAGCTGGCAAGCTTCATGGAAGCTGGGAAGCCAGGTTGCTCTACTCTGAACTGATGCTGGACTAACAGAGCTAGCCATCTGAGCACAGGCATAGAGGTCATCTATTACAATGTCACTATCTCTTTGCTCTGCTGTCAATATATTGAAAATCTGAGACCTTTTAGAACAAGGGACTCTACTTTTCATTTTGACACCAAGATGCCCAAATTCTGGGACTGGTCCTGAGCAAGAAGTATTGGTGACAGAGGCGGTGTAGGTGGGGAAGCGGCAGGGGAGGCAGAATCCTCCTGCCTGAGATGCCTGGAGGCTCGCCCTCTGCTGCGTAGCCACAAGGTGCAGACCATTTTTCTAAACGCTGCAGAAGATGAATGAAATTTGTCAGAGTTGACACGCTACTAATTGCAGCCATTTGTTCCCCAGGTAGAGGGGGTTAGAACAGTGCCCATCAGGGGCAGCTTTTGTGAGAAAGAATTTTAGTGCCATTTCTTTTATTTTGTCTTGTCTTTCAGATTTCTTATATGTGGACTTCAAAAAAGATCTTGTAACTTCAAAGGCAAGGCTTCATTAGAACTGATAGCTTGGTATGTACACGCACAGTCCAGATTATGTTATTTAGCACAGATGAGAAAGATAGTCTATTCCTTACTCAAACCCATCACTTTGATATTTGAATAATTAATCCTAAGAAATTCATCATTTAATTATAAGGCTTAAACAGTGCTTAAGTGACATGAAAGGTTTCCAGGAGTCTGTGTCGCCAGCTCACAGAGAAATGAGAGACCAAATGTCTGAACACTGAAAATATTCCAAGCTGGATCCGGTTTTAATGATGTCACAGAGGAGAGATTTGATGAGTGGAACTTTCGGGCATTCTTAGAGCAGACCACCTTTGTAGCTGCCTTTCTCCTTTGGGCTGGGTTACTACCTGAAGTTCCTGGTGCAGAAATTAAGACCCTTTTAAGAAGACTGGTGTTAGCTCACCAGAGAGATGTGATTTACACAGCATGCTGTGCTGGTCCCTAAAGCATAGCCCTGTGAGCACCTATGCCTCAGCTTACCCATCTGTGAAGCAGGGGCATCAGGTGAGAAGACCTTGTGTTGTTAACATGCTCACTCTCTGGGTGCAGCTCTGTCTAGGTCTGGTTTAAAGCAACCTTCCTGGTCCCCTACAATAGAAACTCAGTGTAGCACAGGCTAGTTGAACTTCCTGGTGGTTCTAAGTAAAGAAGCCTATTCTCAAGGACAATTTTCACTAAAGATTAAAAACTATGAAGGAGAGGACTGGAGAAAAATTTAAAAGTTTAGGCCCAATAAATGTTAATTCTGGAGATAACGTTCCCATACCATAGCTGGGTGATTGTTCTGAGCCACCATTTAAGGACTTGAACTATGGAGAACTTCTAACCTGCAGGGTAGTGAGTAACTTGGAATTTAATGTTAGGATTGAATATTCAACATACCTTCCAATAAAAGCCCTCCATCCCTCCAGCCAAGAGACCCTATTTCTCTCATAGCTAGCCAGCCACAAGCTAATGTGAGGAATCCTACCCCTTTCCCTTTGTTCTGTAGCAGAATGTAGCTCTTACAGCATCTCTCCAACGTTGCCTTTTCAAATGCTCATTAGTACAATATGGAGGCTCAGAAACTAAAAACAGAATTATCATATAATCCAGAAGTCCTGTTATCAATTGAATTTGAAGTGTCTTTGGTAAGTATGTGTGTGAACACTAGGCACCCAGCTTGTGGGGCTATTTTGAAGACTGTCGAGCATGTAGGGGTTTGGGCCTCCTGAAGGAAGTAGTTCATAAGGGGCAGGCCTTTGAAAATGGTGCAATGTGAGCAGCCACTGCCCCGCACTCCCACCACCCTGGACTCACCAGCCCATCTGCATCTCCCTTGTATGTTAACAACCTTTGAAAGTCCTCTGCAATTTTGAGCATGAAAGCCAATGTGGCTGAGAGGATCTAACTTGTGTGCTTTGATCCCCACCTCTCCTTAATCTTCCACGGTGAAGTCTTTGATCCAACTGTTGCATCCTATTTAGTGTTACCTTGGCAAGTGTCCTGTATTGGGGCCTTTTTGAATGCTGCTCTCTATAGGGAGTCCTCCTTCTAGCCTACATCAATTCACTGTGAAATCTCAGTGACCTGAGATATGTATCCCTGGCCACCAAGGCCATTGTCATCCATATGCATCCTTCAAAATGCTTGCCAAGAAGGTTCTTCTGATACATAAATAAGGAGTCTACCCTCTCCCTGGGATTTATAATAAATATAAAAAGTTCTAAAATAGATTACAATGGATGTGCCAACTTAGCCATCTTGGATCTAAACTCACCATTTCCCACAAATCCATGTGGCCCTCCTTTGGAAAAAGTCTGTCTTGCTGTATGTAAAAACAGCTTCCCTTGCTGCAGCAGAGTCACCCCAGTCACCTCACATCAGTGTGAATGTGGTCTGTTTTCTAGCAGGTCTCGTGTGTAATTAGTTGACTGACTGCAAATGCCATCATGGTGTACAACAGTGTGTGTGTCAATGATAGACCCAATACCTAGAACACATTTGAAACATTTGCTACATAGTGACTTATGTCCCCAAAGATAGAATTAAAGGATAAGCCTGAGTCAGGAGAAAGGGTCAGCAGTTAAGAGCACTTGTAGATTCCAACATCGACACTGGGAGGCTCACAACTACCTGTAACTCCAGCTCCAGGGATCCAGTACCCTCTCCTGGCCTCTGCAGGTACCTGTACACATTTGTGCATACTCACACATAGTCACCCACATAGATTACATAATTGAAAATAAAATACATCTTTTTAAAAAGAATAAAAAAGCACATTATATAAAATAGTACAGCATTATCTTATTTTCATTGAAAAAACTTGAATGATAGAGATTTGCATGTGTGAAGAGGTATGGGGGAATAGTACACACACATTCACTCCCATGCTTGCTCTGATAAGCATGGGCCATTAAGAATGCTGCCCAGTGCACCAGGAATAGTGACTGTCTCTTAGATGCAAGACCTGATGAAGTAAAGTACTTGCTGCTTTACATGCATCAAGATAAACCTGTGCTGTCCTGAGCTCCTTTGCCTCACTTTAGTGCTTTTGGCAGTTTCCAGACTTTCTGAAATGAAAATTGTTTATTTCAATTTAAAACATTTTAACTGTTAAGAAGCCAGAGAGAAACCAAAACACAAGAAACCCTTTATAAGTAAACACAGCAAGGCGGAGGAACGCCCACCCAGGTCTGGGCAGAGACACCAGTGCTGAGGCTCTGAGGAAAAAGAGCCAGATTCCAGTGCTATAAGAAAGGCCATTGGAAATGCTTAGAAAATTCTTTAAACACCAGCAGGGGTTGAGGAGTGGACTGTGAACTAAAATGCTACTGTGTGTGAAGAGTCTCAGCAACCAAGCTGACAGGACTTTCTCAAGTTGAGCCTGTGGCATGTCAATACTGGACCCAAAGTCTGAGACGAAAGGCTAGGAAGGTAGGTGCCTACCTGTGGCCATTTAAGGAACAAAGCAGGAGCTTTTCGTCCACATAGAGGGTACAGTTCTTTGGACGGTGCCAGCTCAGTTAGGGCTTATTAACGTCAGTTGTAACTATTAGCATATCAAGCACTTAGGATGATCCAGGTGCTTGCCCTGATCTTTATGTGCATTAAGTCTTCCAATAAACATAGTAGCCAGGAGAAGTTCAGAGCTGCTCTTATTCCCAATTTAAGAATGAAGTCATCCAAACTTAGGTCAACTAACTGGCTATAGATCGTCATATTGCTTGGTAGAATTGCAGAGACTGGAATGTTCTCAGAAAGGGCTTTAGACTAAGGCACTTGGACTCTAACATCAGATCCCAATGTTTTTCATGTAAGAGGCCAGGTGGTTTTTGTTTTTCTGGAAGTATTAGGTCAGAATCTAGGACTTCATGTATGCTGGGCAAATGGTCTGCCACTGAGCTACAGCCCAGCACTGAAATGTCAAGTTCTATTTAAAGATTATTTTATCAGAATGGAAAGGTCACCCACCATTCATAAAGCCTTATCTGATAATTAACAATATTTTCCCTTGAATAAAACCTTCATCAATTCATTGTTGAGTTACCAAATCATTTAAGACATTGCTTCTCAACACTCCTGGGAATAAATGAAATCTAAAATAACTACTCCTACCACAGCCTCAAGCAGATAAGTAAAATGAACATAAAACAGAGAAAAAAATTAGTTGAGTATTCATCATAGAAGGTAAGAGCTACTTCATCTCAAAATTCACAGTCTTGGAATCTCTGAAGAATGTGACAAATATTGCAAATGGCAGCCTTGGGCTTAGTCTCTCAAATGAGCCAATTCCTCTTGCCCAGACCCCTTGGCCTTGATGATAGACTTTTGCTTGGTATATGACACTCCCTAACCCCCTCACACACACACACCTACACACCTATACCTGCCTTTTTCCCTCCTCCTCAGGAGTAGGAACCAAACCTCCTTAGGTTCTCAGGAACAAACTTATCATGTAAAAGCATTTAGGCAGTTTGTGATGCAGCAAGCACTGAAGACTCTTACTAGCTATCATTATTAAATGTGAATTTCTCTTTCTAAACCAGATCCCCACCTTCCCCCTCAACAGCCATCACTGTAATTCTGAATCACGTTGTCATGGGGTCTCTCCAAACTGTCTGGTAGTCTCTAGAATCAGACAGATATCTTTTTAGAAATGATGAGATACATGATTAGGAGCCAGCAATGTGTTCTGCACACACTGGTACTCAACAGACCAGTGAATGAGTTACTTCATCATAAGAGCCCCCTTTCTCCTTTTTCTGTGTGGAAATAAGCCTTTAAAAAGCAAAGATGAGGTTTTGCATAGTTGTGTAGTCTCTGTTCACTTATTCTGTACCCCAAGGAAAATGATTGGGTACCACCACATTAGGTAGCTTCATAATGCTCTCTTGAGGACAGCTTTGAATAGTGTTTAAAGTAATCAATAATGTCGTACAAAATTGTTGCCCAAATGAAGAGTCCTTGTCCATTGAATCTTTGAAATAGCAGACAATTTTCTTTGTTCACACTTTCATGGCTAAAGAACCAATTATCTGAGGAAATAGTAAAAACTTTTCTTGGTAGGTAAGAGAGTTCTAAATTTGTTTCTTAGCAACCAGTTCCTCAAAGGAACTCACGAGGACACAATTTTTGAATTTTCAATACACATTTGTATTTAGAAGGACAAGAGGTAGGGGAGCATGTGCCAGCCTGGGAACAGAGAAGCATCTGTAAGTTCTTCCAGTTAGTGGCATGCACATTATACTACAGGGCCACTACAAAATTCAGCCAATAAAAATATATCACTTGCCTGCATAGACAGCAATTATCCCCATTCTTCATGCGGTCAGCAGCTTAATAATTTGACAGTTTTGAGCTCCCTCTCCATGGAAAGTAATAAAGGATTAGGTGGCTTGCTGAAGTATTAAAGGGTTTTCTAATGTGGATACTGGTTGCATTATACTCAGCACAGAAATAAAGTTCTAGTAAACTAACCTGGGAAAGAAATTTGGAAGGATTCTGACATTCAATCGTGGAAATATCTTACCTAAGTAAGAATAACTAAATTGCTACCTTCCTGGGCCCCGTTTCTTAATTTGTTTTCCAACATGGCCTTCTAAGAACAGTAACAATTTTGATTAATATTTAGCAAGTCTTTAGTGCATTAGTCAGCTTTCTGAAACTGAAACAAACATCTGATCTAATCAACTTACAAAGGACAAAAGTGTTATTTTGGCTCAGAGATTTAGAGGCTTTACTTCATGACTGGTTGTCCTATTGCTTTGGGCCCCTGACAACATACTGTGGTAGAAGCAATGATTGAGGGAAAACCATGCCTCTCATGGCCAGGAAGCAAAGGCAATATAAAAGAAGGGATAAGAGCTCTTCTGTCCCCTTTCAGGACACCAAAAGGTCTTCTACTGAATTCCACTTCTGTCACTTAGCAACAGTGCCAAGCTGGGGACCAACCACTTAAAATCTGAGGGTTTTGGCCTGGGACATTCTAGGTCCAAACTATAGTATCCACCATTTTATGGAACTCTTTTACATTTATTATCCATTTTAACTCTTAGAATAGCTCTTTGAAATAGCACTGTTTGTTTTTGGCCCATCACTGAGCATTGAAGTAGCCTCTTAAAATTACACTACTACTCTTTAGAAAAATGGCAGAGGTCCGGGCTGGCAGGAAGGCTCAGCTGGTAACAAGAAGCATGAGGATATATGCTCTTCTCTAGCATTCATTTAAAAGCCAGGCAATGGTCTTGTGTGCCTGGCAGATCTCAGGAGCTCACTGGCCTGCCAGACTAGGGAAAATAGATGTTGCTAGATCAGTGCGAGACCCTGTGTGAAGGGAATAATCAGGGAAAGATAAGCGGAAGATAATAGAAGTCTTAGAAGTTTTCCTCTGGCCTCCACATGTGTGCAATACTTACTACTACATGTATGAACCCACAAATACACACACACACACACAGAGGGGAGGAAGGAGAGAGAGAGAGAGACAGAGAGAGAGAGAGAGAGAGAGAGAGAGAGAGAGAGAGAATATATACAAATGGCAGAGGTTGAAAATGTATTGTTCACATAGTGACTAATCAGACTTCTCCAGATCAGTGTCAATGGTGAGATCTTTGTGAGGGTCTGAGAACCCTTGAATGACATGAATGTTCGGTCTAAGATATGTCCTGGATCCACTCAAGTCTCAGAATATATAGAGTCTGTTGGGAGGGGGCCATGGGGATCAAGGCTGCCATTGCCCGTTAAACCAGCTACCCTAAAAATTACTCCTCTAGATATAACCAAGCTGATTTTTAAAAAATAGACTTGGAAGCAAGCTGAAGTGTCTGAAGGGCTGCCACACTGAACAAATTGCCCGCACACTTGGCAAATCTCTTCTAAGCAGACATGTAGCTTAATTGTTTTCCCTTTTCATTGCCATCTTAAAGAAACCTGGCATCTACCATAGTCCCCCTTCAGTGGCCCCACAAATGCTTTTTATTTCTTGGAAGAGAAGACTGTCCACTTATCCCAATAAGCATGAATTGAGAAAATTATGACTTTTTTTTTTTTTTGAGAGGCCTTTCTTTTAATGGAACAATGTGTCAGAACAGGGCCTTCAAAAACAAGGTAGAATGTCAATATGAACCAGAAGCAAGAGACTGCTGAGTCTAAGCTGGTGACTGACTCAACCAGATGCTTCCTAGTCCCTCCTGAAGGATCCGTCCTGGGAGGCAAAGAAAGCATCAGCATTCAAGGCTGCTCAGGAGTTGCAAACTGAGTATGCAAGGAGAGATGAGGGTTGACTTAAATACATCCTCTGTGGGTTCCAGCTTCTTGCTCCCTGAGAAGAGCCTCCTGATAAATAAGTTTTCAACTTTAGAGTCCTCATTATTTTTCCATCAGTGGTTATACCTTCAAAGGCAATTCAGTATGGTTTTCCACCCACTTGAAATTAGTTACTGTTCAATTTCTTAAACATTCTTCTCTCTTTATTACAGAGGCTACCCTTCAAAGGCAGACATTTCACTTGCAGCAAAATGTAAGTACATTTCCTCTTCAAAATAATATATACTTCTCAGCCGTCATTCCTAAAACCTCCTTGTCTTTAAGACTCCCATCTCCTACCACTGCATTTTTAAATCCTGGCACAACCAAATTCGGTCACAGTTTGAAGCAAATATTTCACACAACTGATTTGTGTAACACCGTGGAAGCATCTTAGAAATGGTTTTGGAAGCAGATTGAAGCTGACTGTGGCTATGAGAATATTGCATCTAAACTCTAAATAAAAGCGAAGGGGGACAGTATGCATATTCATCATGATATTGTGGCTAGATGACATCCAGTATCTGAATACTCAGAACCCCTCAAGTAGCTGTTATTTCTCTTCCTAGTCAGTCCTTACCACGGGTTCACAGGCCCCTCCCTGTTTAACTGCATGATGTTGCATCAGTAATTCCTTCCTGTGTCTGCTACATTGTGGCCACTCTGTAAACCCATGTTATTTCTAGAGCGACTCTCCTGTATGTTACATTCTTTCTCTCTGGAACTCTCAGTGTCTATCCCAAACTTCAAATCTCTTCTCTTCTGGAAGACCAGATATAATTGAGGTGTAATTTGGTATAATTTGGATAATAGGCATTTCACAGTTTTGCCTTTAACATTAGTATGTGAATATATATCTCAGTAGGTGAGTCTGTCTCTGAAATAATCTGATAATACGTAAGTTCAAAAAGCAGAAAATTGATTTAGGTTCAATATGAAGACAGCAGAGGATTCCCAATTATCTGAAAAAGGTAGCAAGTTCCTTGTCAGTGAAAATAAGTGGTCATAAAATAAGTAGCCACAGGGTAAAAGGTTGAGCCAGCCATTTGCAGCTCTGGGCTTATATAGAATTTCCAATAAGGGATACATCACAGCAGCCATTGATGCATTTAACTAGACATTCTTAGACTTGTCAGTATCCCACGCTTTCACTGGAATTCTGCATACCACACACGTTCTAATAAATTCCCCTCAGATCATTCAGTCCCTGAGACAGTGTGTTCAGCTGAACTGCAAGAAAAACTTATTTTATCCTGACTTCCCAGGGTGATGCCTCTCTGTTTGCTCTCTCCGGCAAATTGATCCCACTGCTCACCACTAAATATTCAAACATCAGCAGCAAGAGGCATTCACTTTCAGAATCATTCAGACTTCACATCCAAGTGTTATGCATTCACCAGACTGTTGCTAAATGTCAAGCTCCAAGTTCTACTGTTTTGGTCTAGAATGTATTATCAAAATACCTGCATGTTACGAATATTTGAAGTGGCTTTTACCATTAAAGTCACCGTAGATTTTCATGAGAAGACCTCCTCCTTATGTGTTATCATGAGCCCATTACTTGTTGTACAAATGTCCCCTTTTGTCGCTTTTTTCTCATTAGAACATGGAGTTCATTTCAGGAGAAGCCGCCTTGTGGATATTTTCCTATGTATTCATATTTAATAGCTCCTTAGCATATGTCACTGTCTGCTTAGTTCTACCAGTGTTTGCAGTGATTTAATATAAAATCCTAAAATGTAGTTTGCATGTGTTCATGGGGAATATTGGGTGAAGTGCAATTTAATAGTATATGTGGGGGGTTATGTGTATATCCATGCGTGGAGGTCAGAAGATGGGTTCAAATCCTTTGAAACTGGAATTCCAACAGGTGGTTGTTAGCCACCTGATGTGGGTGCTGAGAACCCAACTTGGATCCTCTGGAAAAGCATTCTATGCTCTCACATGCTCGTAATGGCTGGGCCATCTCTCCAATCCCCAGTTTAATATTTTCTAAGATTTATTTTTATTTGTTAATTATGAGTGAGTCAGAGAGAGAGAGAAAGAGAACCATTACCTGTAAACATAAGCATATCAATGATAACTGTTACCCATAGATCTCTTTATCAAGGTTTAAGTTAAAGCACCTTGTAGACTGCAGTTCAGAAGGAGGGCAAGGAATTGGCTGACTCACCACAGAAATTGCAAATAGTGATCACACACAATGCAAAGAATTCCAATGTGAAAACAGCACTGGAATTTTATAATAACCAGACAAAAGGGGTCTTTCTCCAATGCCTGGGTCTTCTCTGAGAGTCTGGGAGAAAGCTAGTCTTACACAGGGAGTCACAGAAGTGCATTAAAAACCATTGGACAGGGACTGGAGAGATTATTTGCAGTTAAGAGCACTGACTGCCCTTGAGGAGGACCTGGTTTGGTTCCCAGCACCCACATGGGAGCTCACAATTATCTGTAACTCCAGTTCCATGGAATCCAACACCCTCTCCTGATCTTTTGGGAACCAGGCCCATGCTTGGTGTACAGACACACACACAGGTGACATACTCATACACATAAAGTAAATAGCTGGGCAGTGGTGGTGCACACCTTTAATCCCAGCACTCAGGAAGCAGAGGCAAGTGAATCTGTGAGTTTGAGGCCAGCTCTGGTCTACAGAGCAAGTTCCAGGACAGGCTCCAAAGCTACACAGCAAAACCCTGTCTTGAAAAACAAAAAAAAACAAAACAAAAACAACAACAACAAAAAAGTAAACAAATATTTTTTTAAAATAATAAATAAATAACACCAGTCAGTGGCTACTACTTGATTTCCTTTTGGTGTCCACCGTCATTGGCATCTCTGGAGCACAAGGACCAGATATACAACCTTTGACCCCATCCCCAGTCAGTGCTCCACTTCTGGGGTTTTGGAGCTGTGTACAGAACACGGAATACCAACTTCACTGGAGGAAGACAGCTTAACCAAATCAGAAAGAAATGCCCCATGGGAAAATAGAGTGGGGCCATGGAAGGAACCTCCCAGGGTGAAAATCAGGGTCCATTTCACTTTCTCTGACGTGACATGATTTGGAAAATGTTGCCACCTCACCTTCTACATTCTTTTATTATGGGATATCAAAGACGAGAAGAAGATGGCTTTTATTGACCGTTTCAAAAGTTATTACAATAACCATGTAAGATTATGTTGGTGGGGGCACCTAACAGTACATTGGATGTGTAGGGGATTTGTATGAGGTTTTTGCTTGTTTGTTTGTGGTTGGTTCCGTTTGGTTTGGTTTCATGATTCTGTTTCTCGGGGTCCTTGGCATTCCGTCATCAAACTTTGGACCTGAAGGTCAACACTGTACCATCACAGAAGATAGAATGGTGCCGAGCCCCCCGCCGTCTCCTTCAGTCTTGTGCCCCCTGTTGTGGGTCTCAACGTCCCATTCTTTGGGACCATTGCTTCTGATGGAGCACTATCCTCTCTCTGGGTGGTACGGGTGAGAGAGTTGCCAAGCAAACCTGAACTATCCAGGGGCCTGTAAAATGCACAATTGCTTTTTAAGAGGCATGGCGATATTGTGTGTTCCTTTCCTTTTTTTTTTTTTTTTTTTTTTTTGGCAGTCTGGGTTCTCTGCTATTTGTGGTTTTGCAATTTCTCTTTTCACAGACAACACCCTGGCTCTCATTCAATGCCCCATTGGTGGGGCTGAGGTGATGGGGGAGGGGGGGTTCCCCAGAGCTCCGTCTGCTCCAGTGAAAAGAAGGGAACAGTAATGAAAGAAGTCAGGAAGAATGTTTGAAAATGCTGGAAGTAGGGGGCTTCAGGAGGAAGAAGCAACTTTTAATACATTGTGGGCCTAGAGTTTTATCTGGGGGCTTTCATTGATAGGGCGAAGATTTTTTTTTTTCCCAATAAAATCCTCTTGAAGTTTCTCTGGGCTAGAATGTCAATCCCCCCTCCTTCTTCTTCTCCCCTCCATCTTCCTCCTCCTTCCCCTACTCCTCCTTTTTCTCCTTCCTCTTCCTCCTCCTCTCCCCCATTCTCCCCCTTGTATTGACCAAGCTTAGAAAAGTTTTGCCCTACCCCAACCCCGCAGGCTCTTGCTGGCCTCTTCTTTGGATCATTCTGTATGTATCTGCTTGCTAACTACTTGTTTCGTATGAATTAGCTCACACGTGCCAGAATCTGTTACCTCTGTTCTGTTCTGATGGCCTGTGCGTCTCCTTCCTGGTGGTTATAGTGGCCTTTCCAGATCTGTGGCATGAGGCAATAACTCTGGGGCATTTATCTAGGCTGAGTGGTTTGTTCTGTCTCTTTGCAAAGACTTGGCTGCCTTCAGTGGCTCTCTAGGAGCTGCTAGGTGCAACGCTGAAGAACTTGAAGTTGCATCCGTGATCACCTTGTATTCCTTCTGTTTGTTTCTTTATTTCGAAACAGTCTCCAGGTCTCCACATCATGGATTCCCATTGCTCATGGTCTCTCATCGTTCAGCAGAGATCTAAGTCTAAAGGCCATCTATTTCTCTCCTGGTCATGACTTAGTGCCATTGTTTCTTATGTTTCTAAGGAATTTAAAGGTAATGGCTATTTGTGTGTTAACTATTATCCCTGAGTTCTGCCTTGGAGAAAATATGACCTAACTGTGTATGTAGTCCCAAGGGTTAGCAAATCATTCTTGTTATGGACCAGTTGCAGGATTGCAGGGTTTTAATTTGAAAAGACACATTGCATGCCGTAAGGTGCAATAGCCCAACCTAAGAAGTCACAGCACCCGTGTAGAAAGCAACTTTCCTTTCTTCTCCCAGGGCATCCTGGTCCTCCTCTTTAACAGCTTACCTACCTGTCTTGTGCTAACGTGAGATGGCTTCAATATGACTCCAGATCATTTGGGTTGCCTTGGCCCTCAAGGGTTTACTTACAAGAATCCACTCTTCCCACAGGACAACCCTGCAAATATTTTGGAATCTAATCTCCCATACTCTCAGAGTCTTCCTTACCCAGACTTAAACTTCCCCAAATCCTTTAGCCATCCTCCTAAGAACAGGGTGAGTTAGCCTTTTCAGTTTATCCAGGTTCCCTTTTCAATGCCTATTTTAAAATGTTACAGGCTGAAATAAAAAGATATTGTTGAGAAGCCTGACCTTATAGAGTTCCAAGAAAACAGAAGGAAACAACACTTTCATCCCAGGTGCAGGATTTCTATTAGTGTAGCATGGAGTACATCCAAAAATTCAACAGCATTTTGGCCCCAAGGTTAATCTGGAGGCCTTAGGAGGCCACATCTAAGCTGCCCTAGCTTTGTCTATGCTTCGGCACATGGTATTCCATAACATGAGATCTTTTTCTGGCTCCCTGGGACACATCTCAGACTCTTCCTGAGAACCTATAGGTACTTCGATTTTTTATTTCTTTAAATCCCTCTACGAGTTTGATTTACCTCTTGACCTTGATTGATAAAGAAGGAACATCTGGATTTTGAGGTCCTGGAAGGTAGATCCATATTTTCTTCTTTGTCCCCCCTGAAATATCTGTGACATTTTCCTGCATACCCCAATGTTCAGTGGATGCTTTGGTGGAACCCCTCAGCAGATTCTAATACAGGCAGCTCAAAAACCCCAACAGGGACCTAGCTAGAGATTGATATTGGTGCCCTGTAGATGCTAAACAGCTAGTTTTATGTTTATCTGCTAGTACATGGCAATCTTCTCTACTAAAGCTGACTCTAATGAGTCCTCAGGTCTAGACCACTCATTTATCACCACATTAGTCTTTGTCAACCGTGTGCTTTATCTGTGAACCTGTTCCTGATGTGAGAAGATGACTTTATGACTGTCTCATAGGTTATTCTAATGACAGATCCATGTAAAGAGTATAGGAAAGCCATTGGTAACAGGAAAGCAATAAATAGTCAAGAGTGTTACTGTTTCTGCTTTTGCTTTTCTCATGCTGTCATCTCCCTGTGTTAACAGCAAGAAAGACCACTGGGCTTAACTTATTCACGGCACCCCATAATAATCCCAAATAATCATTTCATCATTGAAATGACAGTGCAGCTTGACTAAATAACCATTTCATGGGCTACACATTCAATGGAAACAGGCATCTGAAGAGGTGAAGAACAAGGTCAGCCTTTACAAAAGACCTTCAGAAAGGACTGCATCTTGTTCTTCAGCAGAATGTCTCAAGATGGCCCCCCACATTCCTTGCTCAGTCCTCGTGTATTGTTTACTTTTCTGTTGCTGTGGTAAAACACCATGACCAAGGCAACTGAAGAAAGAAAGGCTTTGTTTCAGCTTACAGCTCCAGAGGGAGAGCCTACAATGGCCAGAGAGGCAGGGTGTTAGGCTGCCCAAGCAGGAAACCGAAAGATCACATCATCAGCCATATGCAGGAAGCCAAGACAGTAAACTGGAAATGGGCAAGGCTATAAACTCTCAAAAACCTGCCCAGGTGATGTGCTTCCTCCAGCAAGGCTCTGTCCCCAAAGGCTCCATAATTCTCCAAACAGTGCCACTAACAAAGGACCAAGTGTTAAATACATGAGCCTCCGAGGGACACATCCCATTCACACCAGCACACTTCCCTCCCTCCCTATTGCTGTGTGCACTGCAATCCCACCTCCTTCCACTTTCTCCTTCATTTACCTCTTCCCCTACTCATGCCCAGCCCTCCAGAATCACCAAGTTACCACTGGCCGATGACGTTCTCTCCACAGCAACCCCACTTCCTACACAATTTCAATATGACCTTTCCCCCACTGCTTCTGAAAATGATACAGAGCTGCTGTGCGGTGGTGAGCAAATCTTGCACACAAATGCACACACCCACACAAGCACGTGCACATGTGTGTGTATACCCATAAGTGTGTATCTGTGTGTGGGGGTGTACTTATTGTAAGTCTTACTGATATGAGCATATAACACAATTTACAAATAATAAAATATGGAATACAGAATTATAACTTCCCTATAGCTATCTGGTTCTCACATGATTCTGCTACTGTTTGGGGTTGAGCTCTCCTATGTAGCCTCCCTAAGGCCGAAATGGTTGAATGGATATAGTTTCCATGTAAATCGAGTTGATATTTCTGCTCATGCTCATGACTAAGGCCAAAGTGAAACAAGAGTGAATGTCAGACACTGTCTTCCCGATGTTGTGAGCATACTCTGTGCTAAGCAGGACATTAGGTTTTTACTACAACTAAGTATTTCTTCAAATTTCTGTGCTGTTATTCATCATGTGACAGCTGTAGGTAGAACATTCCTTTTTGCTTAATCTACATTATTAAAATTGTGCCTATAACTTCTTAATCTAGACATTTAACAAGAGAGTAAATTAAAGCCTCATCTGTAGTATTTACCAATCTCTGTGGAATAACCAACTGCTCCTTTAGGGAGCTGGGGGTTTAGCTCGGTAACAGCACTCTTGTATATTAAATACAAGATCCTCAGTTTAGAGCCCAAGCACCAGAAAATTGAATGATTAATTAATGAGTGAGCACTCACTCCTTTATGGAATTTTAAATAGCAACATGTTACTCAATGCAGAGTTAGGGTTATAGGCAGTAACACACCTTAGTACATTACAGCATACAGATCAAACACTTGGAAAACAACAAAATGGAGCAAATCAATTAAAAAGTGATGACTTTTGAGGATTTTCTTCCTTTGTTCTGAATACAAATTATGTAACTGTCCTATAGAATTGAACCTCTTAGAATGTCCGTGCTTAGCAATAGCTTGCACATTCCTAGGAACTCCAACAATCGCTCCTTGTACAAACCCTCGCTAACATAATCCTAGTCTTTGCACTTTGATAGCAGTGGGGAATAGGCGTGAGAAGAACAGCCCCAAGACTGGATCTTTACAAGGCAATGTTATTGTTTGTGTCTCTGACTTACAAATCATTTTTCTTAAAACCTAGTTTAGAATTTGGTCAAAGGTCAACGTGCTATATATCTCCTGAAGCCATTTTCTCACTCTCTTTCTCACCCCCCCCCCAAAAAAAGGTTGGCTCTTCACTGCTGATTAGCAACACAAAGATTGTATCAATAAATCTGTTCTAAACAGTGTTTTTGGGTGTGAGGGCCATAAACACAAGTTAATAGAGACAAAGAATTGCCAAAATGCTGACATTCAGTAAATCCACAAATAGTGAACAGTGTAGTGGGACAGTGTATTACCTTAACAGTGATGCTCCATGAGAAATGGAGAACTGCTGAGCAGTAGAGCTACTCTCTTCTCCCCACATCCTTAAGAGATCTTCTTAGGCAGCTGGGTGGACCTACTGACTCTATAGACTGTATAAAAGCCCATAAGCTGGTGGGCATTGAGCTTCACTTCCCCCTTGGGAAATTCCCAGGGTTTACAAGCTCAAATGAATGAAATCTATGTGTCTCAGGTCTTTTTTCCCACCAGCACACTGATGATGTAAGATGTAAGACCCCTTACTTAGCTACTGAAACTGCGCATGTGCAGTCAGTCATACAGCCAGATTGGCAGAATCCTAACATCTGATAGTGGCGCCCATAACTGGGCAAAAAGGTCATGAGACACAACAAAACCCAGTATCAGAGCTTTGTTAAGAGGAAAGCGGGGTGGAGAGGGGACAGAAAAGAGTACCCAGGCCTGGGAAGAGGTATGTGAAGAAGGGGAGAGGGTGGTCAGGAAGAGCAGAAGGGAGAGGAGTCTGTGTCTGGCTTTTTAAGGATTCCCATGCACATGCGCAGAGTTTAGCCAGGACTGCCAGGACTGTAGGCAGGATTCTGTGGCTTAGGAGTAAGAAAATAGGAAGAAGGGATGAACAAATGCTGCTTGAAGGAGTGTCCCACATAGACTATGACAGGGTGCTAGGAAGGACACAGTAGCTACAAGTGCTGTGAGTGTGACTGCTTCCTTCTCTACTTTATCTGCCCCACTCAGTACATTAATATTAAAAACTTTTATCCAACATATACCTTTTGTCAGACAGTAGGTAAGGGGAACTTAGTGAAGATGGTCAGTAAAGAAGATAAATGAGGGGCTAGAAAGATGGCTCAGTAGTTACAGTCAGTACATAAGATAGATAAGGGGCTGAAAGAGACGCTCAGAGGTTAAGAGGGCTTGCTGCTCTTGCAGAGGACCTGAATTCAGTTCTCAGCATCCATATGAGGTTGCTCAGAGCTACCAATAACTTCACCTCTATGGTGTATGTTGCCCACTTGTGTTCTTTGCAGGACACACACTCATGTGAAAACACACACACACACACACACACACAATTTAAAGTAATACAATGAACCTTTTTTAAAAAAAGGTAGATCATGACTATACCCACTGGACCCAGTGGAGGAGGCAATGTACACAGAGAGAGAAGTAACCCTGTAGGACTACATTTCATGGTATTACCAGAATACTGGAATCCATGCAGCTTGTCACCAAAACCTTGAATTTCCAGGTTTTGCTTTATTCAGAATTTCAGTGTATGCTTTATTCAGAAAGCCAGTGATCTGAAAAGGCAGTGCATGAATATCTCAGAGGTCTACCTTTTCTTATCTCCAGCTAGTAAGCTTCATAGAAAGTGGAAACAAAAGCAGTCAATCATTCTGAAGTTCAATCTTATCTCCCTGGTCAAGTATTCTGCTTTCTCTCAGATTCATGATGTTGATGCTTTTTATAGCTCCTGAACGTTCCCCTCATTATCATCTCTTTGTACAACTTGTTTTGCATACTTCCAAGGACACTGAGCTTTGGCTTCACCCTAAAGTATCACCTTGGATAGGATTAACTCAGAGCAAAAACACATTAACTCAGAGCAGTGTATAGATATTGAGGTATTTACAATGTATACTTGCATATTTCTTTCTGTAATATGAAGTAGAAATGTGTTCCTATTATATAGACTATAAATGTGCCTTTAGCTGCCTGACCTGTGCCCAGTCACTAGGATGTTTGTCCTAACATTCCCAAGGTGGTTGGCACACACCACCACATGCCCAGAAGAAACTGCCCAGTTGACTCTAAGGAATGAACTATGGTCATTCTCAACTTCAACTCACAAGAGGGTAGTCTCTAGGAGCCTAAATCTGATGCCTGTACAAGCTTAGAAAATTCATTTCTGGTGCATTTCAGAAGGGAAATAAATAGACATAGAAGGATGGACTCCTGCTAAATCAGCTCACAAGTGACAGACTATAAACCAAATGCCAAGTCTCAGTTGCTAAATAAATATATATAGTTGGCTCAATTAGTGAGTTTTCCTTGAAGGAAAAACTATGTGGGATATTAAATCATAGAAATTTGATGTTAGGTGTCTTGGAAGGTTTAATGGCACTTATTCTTAAGTATATGGTATTCTCCCAAGATTAGCATGTTTGTCCACTGGGATGCATTAAGCAATGATGAGAAATAACTAAGAAATCGTTGCTCATTGATTATTTACTTGGATTACATGCTGTTCTGTGCAGAAGGCCTATCTTCCAATGCATCTCAATATAATTGATTGGATTTCACGTTCCTTATGAGATCACATTTTAGGCGTGCCTCTCCAGGATTCAGCGGGTGCTACTGTGCACAGATCCCATTGCCTACAGCCTCTCAGGAAGCCTTTGGGTTGTTTCTATCAGTGATCAATCACAATCTTTGTTTCTGTGCTCTCACCTTGTAAGGCAATCTTCTGTCTCATGTGTTAACATTCACAGTGTTTGTGTCTTTTTTTCAGCTGGATGCTGGAAAAAAATCCAGAAAGGAGGGGAGGGAGGGAGGGAAGAAGTGCTTGTTTTGAAGAGAATAGCTTGTCAGTACCAAAAAAAAAAAAAAAAAAAATGAGAAAGGTAAAAGGAGGAGAGTCATCTCCAGCTTCACCTCATTTATACTTTCAGCACCAAAGGCAAATGCTGAGTCAGCTCCTGAATGTATGTAGACTGAGTCAACCTTAGGTGAGGGCTGTATCACTTGACTACATGAGCTCTGCACAGCTGTGAATACTCTCACAGGCGTCCAGGAGGCTGTAGACACAAGGAGATCCAGCTGACCCAACCTCACTTTGGCCCTTGTCCCCTCAACTTGTCCCAATTTGTCACCAGATTCTTGTTCTGGCCTTCCCTTGACTCCTGGTCCACGTGATCATCCTCAAATTTAATGGAAACAAGACAGCATAAAATATGGGTGACAGACAGAATGTGTTATATGTAAGATATATACGTATATGATATCTAATGAATGAGTTTCTCTCAAGAGTGAGAGCAGGCAATGGACAGAGTTAGGCAGTGTTACCATCTACAGATCCAGATCAGGTTAATTTTCTCTGCCAGTTAAAGCATTAAAAGGCAGAAAAAATATGGAGCACCACAATTAGCAGCAGGGAGAATCTCAACACATAGCAATCAGCCTCTGAGGAAAGACTTTATTAGAGGTAAAAGAACACATAATACAGCAGGCACACTGAAAGAGAGCTCTGGTACAAAGAAGGGGAGATGCAAAGCCAGAAAATCCTAATGCTCCTTGCATTTTTAGGTTTTTAGGGAGTCTATGAGGAGTCTTCCTCCCTTAATTTACATTTGGCCAATTTGAGCCAAAGGACAAGGAGGCTGATAGGCCCACAACTTTGGTGTACATACATCTTGATCCAGAACTTGTGGAGCTGGTCCATCATCAGGACAGCCCTACTGGCAAAAGAAAAAGCCTGCCAGGTTTTTGTCTTAAGCTGCCAGATTTTTCTATCAGGTTGGAGAGGGAGGAAGAAGGTAGCCATCTTGGAAGTCCGCCATCTTTATTACCTAGTCTTGGTCCCTCTGCCTATCTATCTGCCTCACAAGATCCCCGAGGAATTCTGAGTTTAGGCTTCTGATTACCTAATAACAAGCCTTCTTCTGTTTAGCAGTCAGGGTCCTTCTGTCTAGGACATTGTCACAGTACTGCCTTTTGGTGGTGGTGGTGGGGGGGGCAGGTGGAGGGAGCTATGGACCTAACAGAAATATTGTCTATACATCAGCAACCTTTGTGGCAAATGTAGCTAATTGATTCTCAGCTGATGGGAGGCTGCAGCCAGACTCCAGTGAGGTACTCCTTCTCTTTCCCCCAGACTCCAGTGAGGTACCCCTTCTCTTTTCCCTGTCTTTACCATTTTCCATGTCTTCCTGTCTGGCACCATCTCCTCATGGGGCTGGAGATACAACTCAGGTCCTAGTGTTTTGTACAGGATATGACCTAACAGAGCAGATTAAACAGCATGAAGGAAAGAAAAAAAAATCTATTTCAAAGAACACACTTTACCAGATGGAAAGAGCTTTCTCTTCAAAGCACCCAATCCCTTGCTAACTCCACCCTCCACCTGTTTGTTGGACCCATAGTTACCCTTTCGTTCTAAGGAGAAACATGTTTGATACTTTCCCTTTCTTGGGACAGGAACAGGTGTTACGAGAAGGAGGGGTTCACCCTTGATGACATTCAAGTCAGTAACTACCTATGACCTACCAGACTCTCTTCTGGGAGCAGTTACTTAAGCCACTGAGTTTTGCATTTGTAAGGTCTTACCTTAAAGGGACTCCCCAGAAGGGCAAATTTTCTTCCATTCAAACTTCAATGTGTTTTGTAGTTGTGGCAATTAATGGGTTTTAAATCTCAGTGTGGGCTACCCAAAGCAGGGCTTTCAGTAATCCTGGGTATGTGTATGAATTACTCACCACTTTGATTGCTTACTTGTCTGTGGCCCCTTAATGCTGGCTGGATAGAACTCCAAAAATCACTCTTAATTCTAATCCAGGGGCTCATGTTGACAATATGCACATTTAGCTGTGTAACAACAAAAGAAAAATAATAGGTACATTGTGAAAGAAATGTTCCCTGGGGTCCTGCTCAATGAGCTTTTGCCCAGTATGAGAGTCAGTGGGAAGCAATCCATTCCATGCCCTTTGCAACCTGTCACAAAGTACATGGTTCAATAACTGTGAAGCAATTCTGGTATTTCGTGTGTGTGTGTGTGTGTGTGTGTGTGTGTGTGTGTGTGTGTGTGTGTAACATTATGGACCCTTTCTTAGCTTCTTAGTGAGCCTAACTCAAAGAACTAGGATGCCAGATGATCACAGTCTCCAAAGCTGCCTGCAGCCACACACTCAAGAACAAGAATCATAGGCAAGTAGTGAGTAAAGAAAAAGAAGTGATTTATCAAGGAAAAGTGAGAAAACTCCAAAGCATGGGAGGGGTACCAAGAGAGACCCTACCATGTGTTATGAATGATTGTGCGCAAGGGGGGAGGCATAGAGAGAAAAAGAAGAGAGAAAGACAGAGAGGCCGAGTGTGCACACCTCGTGGGAGGAAACGCAGGAGTGGGGGAGGGAGGGAGGGAAGGAAGGGAGGAGCTTTTGAAGCTTTTGTGTCAGGACACAGGGCAGTGCCAAGTGGTGGGATTTCAAGGGGCGGATCAGAATGTTACCACCATGCTTTCCTGCCCAGTTATCTTTAACGGACTTTATGTCAGGAACTAGAAGGAGGCTGAGGAGATCTTTATGGAGAACTGTCACTTCTTTTTTAGCATTTTATGGAACAAACCAGTGATGCAATGCTTCCTTGGCCCAACCATAGAGGTGATCACACTTTACTCCTCCAATCAGCAGGGAATGGGCTCAAGATCTCTGTAGCTACCTCATAATCCACCATGGGCTCTTCACTACAGGATGCTTCCTACAGGATGCTCACTCCTGTCTCCATGGCATCTGTACATGAGAGAGTTACTCCATCCAGCCGTAAACATCCTGCCACACTGGCTCTTCTGGTCGTCCTGGGGAAAGGTCACACGGTGTACTCTATGGATGGGGAGGAATTCATTTTCACTGTTAATTTTGACCATATCCATTTATACTTTACACGTTGACTTTAGAACCCACATCTCACGATAACCTCTGAAATCCTGTCAGGAACATTTCAAGTCTACTCCATAACACGATACTATTTTTATCTGTATAAAGAGAGAAAAAAATCTTGCTCCATTTGTTTCTAATGCTTTGAAGGAAAAAGCACTGGAGGCGGCTTTAATTGTGTCGTTAAACTGAAGACTAAATAGAAGAGGGAGCTAGGAAACGAGATCAAGCGAGACAGCTTCTCTGAGGAAATGAGAATGCGAATTTTATTCTGAAATTTCCACATGGAGCTGCAGCTGTGCTGACGACCGACCGGCTTTGGTCGTTTTGCGACAGCACTGAGTCATGTTTCTGGATTCGTTGAGTACTAGGAGAACTCTGCTGTGGTGTAGTGAAGAATGGGACAGCAGTATCAGCCTAGCAAAAGGCCAGAGAAGAAGCAGGGGAAGGCTGCTCCCTGAACACGGTGAAAAGGGTCCTTCCTGCCTGCGTCTCCTTACTGACGTGTGTGATACATGTCCAAAGAGAGGCATGTACCCATCAAGTATCACTCTTCCCCACCGTCTCACACCATCATCTTCTCTAAGAAGATAAAGGCAAAGCCAGTCCTCTTTGCAAGGTGAGGCTACACTACCTGCTGGAGCAAACCTTTCTCCATCATATCTATCACTTCTACTCCCACTTCCTATCACCTCTGCCCACGACACTTTGCTTCCAGGAGATCAAGCCCTAATCTATAGTGCAGAGGCAGCCACAGGTCTGACTGAAGTGACTGGGTGCTGTTCATATTACAGGGTTGCCAGACTGTGTTTGTGCAGTTTTCTTGCTTTCTAACTTTTTTTTTATTACTTTCTTTACAAATCTCCTTTGTTTCCACCCCTATAGTAGGCACACATGTTTAAGGACTTAGTCTATCAAACAATTAAGGCCACATGTAATGGCTCGTGCGTGCAATCTCAGCACTTAGGAAGCTGAGGCAGGAGAATCAGGTGTTCAAGACCAACTTCAGCCATATAGCAAGCTTGAGGCCAGTAGAGGCTACCTGCAACCATATCAAGAATAAAACAACAGCAAAATCCCAAATAGTTTCAATAATAATGTTATGTTTTTTAATCAATCAAAATGGGAATTTCCCAATCAGAGTTTTTGATTTAGGTTAAGTGATTAGTGTTGTCATATGAACTGTAACTCCTTTGGGAAATAATTAACTTTCTGTTAGATAAAGAAAAGAGAGAAAGGCAGGTACACAGGAAGAAGCAGATGTGAAATCAACCCTCAGAATGAGCTTCATTAGGAGAAAAGGCCTCACAAGAGCAGCCAGCCATGATCCAGCCTTGATGTGAGAGGGCGTTAGAAGAGACAGAGCTTCAGAACATGGATGACATGATGGGACCTTGAAGAGAAATCCAGAGAAGAGCCGCCTTAGGAGAGACAGTCACAGTAGACCAAGGTGGGGGAGACAGTCTCTTCCAGAGAACAAGAATTTCTGACTCAGATTTTCAGAGGAGTGGGCATGCTTTGTACAGCTCAGCTGGCCTGGCCTGGCCTACATGAAAAGGGGCATGGAGGAAGACACTAGGTGGGACCATAAGCTTACCCTGGAGCCTTGATGGAGAGGGGCTGTGGGGCTCAGAGCATAGCATGTTTTTTTCTTGCTCTCTTCCTTCCTTCTTCCTTTCTTCCCTTCCTCCCTCCCTTCTTTCCTTCTTTCTTTTCTCCTTCCTTCCTTCCTTCCTTCCTTCCTTCCTTCCTTCCTTCCTTCCTTCCTTCCTTTCTTTCCTTTCAAGACAGGGTTTCTCTGTGCCACACTGACTCATTTTGTGGACCAGACTGGCCTCAAACTCAGAGATCCTCCCACCTCAAGTGCTGGGATTAAAAGCGTGCACCATCACCACCTCCAATACAACATGTTTGCTTATCAACTCTGTCCCAGAAAGAGAGCTGCAGAGGGACATGATATATCTTAGATACAGGTATTGAGTAAGCTTCTTAGAAATGGAAGCAGTTTCCTCTGGTGAATGTAATGCATCACTAATGTTTATGCAAAAACTGAATCCATGAATGCTAGAAGGTGGTCCTACATCAGGGAGAACTGAACACTATTATAACATCTCTACTTAGCTCTCATCTTTTATGCATTCATTGATTCTTATATTTTATGCATTTCAAGCACCAATTACTCTTTCCAAAGCTCTTTTTAATTTTGTCCTAGCTTTATCCCACACTGTTAACCAGCCTGTGTCAAAAGAACATCAAAGTGAGGTGAGAGAGACTGGAATTTCAGCATGTGCATTCCTTCTCAAAGCTCTATGTATCATTAGAGCCATAGCTACCCTCTCTGTGCTTTCTTTTCATTCCCGTGGAACAGCAGGAGTCCTCCTTTGCTCTTTGTTGCTGTGGTAACAACAAAACCAGCCTCAGTAAGGAAAGGGTTTATTCTGCTTACAGATCACTGTCTATCATTGAAAAAAAAAATCAAAGGCAGGCACTTAGGGCAGGAGCATGAAGCAGAAACCACAGAGGAGCAGTGCTCACTGGCCTGTTCCCTCTGGTTTGCTCAACTACCTTTCTTATAGAGCCCAGGCCCACCTGTGTAGGTTTAGTGTCACCCACAGTGGGATGGGCCCTCCTCCATCAATTAGCAAGTAAGAAAATGTATCAGAGACATAATGATAAGCCAATCCGACCTAGGCAGTTCTTCCGCAGAGGTTCCCTTTTACCAGGTACTGTCAAGTTGACAGTTCAAGCTAACTATGACCACAAGCAAAATTATGAGAAGCTATTGCAACTAGTGATGGATAACGCTGCTTTGCAGAGGACAGTGGCATGGCTACCCCATCCATCACTGAGTACTTATGAAGATACTCAAAATAGTTATTTGGCAGAGTGAGGCACAAGTCTGAATTAGATTCCAAGAGAGGAAGTTAGGACACTGTCATCCATTAGATAGACAAATGTGAGCACCATGTACCGTGGAAGTAAGACACATTTTTTTCATAAATATTTCAACCCTGTGTTTTTTAGAAAAACAAAAAACAAAAACAAACAAACAAAAAACTTAAGAGGCAGGTGAACAGGGCAGAAAGTGAGGTCCAGAAGGCCTGGAGCAAAGGCTACAAAATTAGCATATGAAAGACAGCAGTTGGCCCAGGGCAGGAGGAAGCAGTTGGCTGGAGATCCTCCAATTAAATCTGGCCATCAGTGCAGCTGCAGAGGCACTCCAGCTTGTCTGAAGGTGACCAGGCCTCCTTCCAATACTAAACTTCACTTCCCCGGGTAGAGGTTTAAGACGCTAATGAGACTGTGATGCACGAGGCTGTTGGTAGAACTACAGAGGACGCAGCTTGCACACACCATGCAAATGAGCCCAAAGGCTCCAGCAATGTGACAGACATCAAGCCCCCCCACCACCATCTCTGGAGCTGAGCCCCATATGCTGTGAAGCTTTCTCGCTATTCCCTAGGCAATGTATTTTTCTCTATAAACTGTTCCTGTTTCTGCTGCTCTCTGCCTTTCTCTGTCCTGTTCCTTGTTCCAGGACCCAAGAACCCAGAAACCCATCCTTGGCGGCATTGAGACCCTACATCAGAAGTATCTCTAAGATACGTAGATAAGCAGTGTGAAACAGTTTTACAACAGCAGTAGATGCCATTTATTATTATCAGGTGTTTATTTTGTGTCAGGCACTACACCAGATTTTGCACACGCCACCCGCCCCCACACACATACCAGTTGCCTGGTTTAATCTCATGAATAACATTGCAACATAGGGATTGTAGTCTACAGAGGAAATTGACTGTTAAAAGCCAGGCTTGGCGGCTCAGGCCTATAATCCCAGGATTGGGAGGCCAAGATAGAGGATTGCCATGAGCTTGGGGCCAGTCTGGGCCATGTAGTTAGTTCTAGGTCAGATGGGGCTACAATATAAGACCCTGTCATAAACACTAAAAGTCAAGGTGAGAAGGAAAGAGGAACTGACAATCGGATATGAGTAGATAGCACCGGAACCTCTTCAAATCCACCCATCTGGGTCTATTCTTACACACTGCTAATCTCTTCTTCTTTTTTTTTTTTTTTTTTTTTTTTGAGACAGGGTTTCTCTGTGCAGTTTTGGTGCCTTTCCTGGAACTCACTCTGTAGACCAGGCTGGCCTCAAACTCACAGAGATCCACCTGCCTCTGCCTCCCAGGTGCTGGGATTAAAGGCATTCATCACCACTGCCTGGCATAGTCTCTCTAAGGCTTGTTCATGAAGACTAAACAAAACCAACCATTCTCTTGGCCCTATGGGTTGGCCTTAGAACGTTGTCTTTAGTGCCTCATTTTTGAAATGCTGGAGATGATGGGTGGAGTGGGTCCTGTTTGTGACCTGTGCTAAGTGAGTATGTGAGTAAAGAACTGGGTAGCCGTATCCTCCAACAGTTGCAGTCCAACTGGACTTGTGTGATGTGATGTATTGGGGAAGGACAGAAAGGGGGATGAAGGAAGAATCCCTTGCTGAGCCCTTGCCTTTCTACCCATACCTTCACTGACTCCTAACCCAGTCTTTTGGTAGAAGTCATGACTTCCAACTACAGATGGCCCCAGGGACATGGACAAGGCTATACAGCTAATACACTCTGGGATCCTTGAGCCTAGCTCATGCATAATGCCTATGGGTAAAAAGAGAAGGCGAAACTCGTCTCAGGCAAATGCATGGCTGACTGCCAGTAGTTTACCTGTCACTAGTTTTCCAGAATTTCCTCTGCCTCATATTCATCAGTACACACACACACACACACACACACACACACACACACACACACACACAGAGAGAGAAAGAGAGAGAGAGAGAGAGAGAGAGAGAGAGAGAGAGTTCCATGTGTCACACAGCAGTCTGAGCCAGCCACTTAACCATGTTCCTTACATATGTTATGCCTGAAGAAATAAATATTTGTCAAATGAATATAAGATTTAACACATCGTTTAATAACCAGAGCAGCTTTCTAAGACATAAAAGATTATTTTGATGTAGGTGGAAGGCAGAAGTTGATAGAGAGCAGACTACAATGTAATGAAAGGGGCTAAAATTCAACAGTCTAAGCCCAAAGCCAGGCCCTTCTCCTGAAGATCCCTCCCCAGGGATTATCCCAAGTGGAAGACTTTGCAGTTAGGTTCTGAGAACTCATTTTATTACATTTGACTTGGAAGTCAATTTAATGCTTGTCACAGTTGCCTCAGAAGTGGCCCCTGAGACAGAGATGAAAGCCATGTGGTTTTCTTAGAAGGCCGTCCCAGGAAGAATGAGTAAGAGGGTGGGGAAGGGAGCCCTTGAGGGAAAACTGTCCACTGTCAAGTGAGTGAACACTGTGGCAACTGACCTGAAAGCCACAGAAGAAACAGGAACCAAGGGAGGATGGGGTGATGGTGATGGTGAAGAGGACACGCCCAAGAGTGAACTGGAATGGAGCTGGAAATCCCCAAGTCATCCAGAAGCTGCCTAGAAGAACTCAGAGCACCAGATAGCCAGTAACTGACCCACAGCTAAATTCATCCAAACCACTGAGAGTCTGGAAGAGATTGTTCGAGATCCTCACACTAGATCCGAATAAATGGCAGCTGTGTCCTATTTGTGAGCAGGAAGTCTCAAAATGATAACATTTACAATGTTCTCAGCTGAAAATTCAAAGAAAACCTATTGCATATCCCAGTAAGATGATTCTTAGAACTTGACTAACTGATTCTAAACCTTGAATGGAAAAACAAAAGGCCCAGATTAGTCAAGACAATCCAAACAGGGATGAACGTTAGACACATTTGCTGTGAATAGATAGCTAGCTAGGCTTCCAAAGGCCTCATCACCGAGGCAGTATGTGTTCCCATGAAAAGCACTAGGACAGAGCTTTCAGAAGGAAGCAAAGAAGGCCATGGTGGATAAAAGCAGAGGTCATTAGATTTCAGGGCAGAATATTGGCCTCAGTGGCTTTTCAGGAAGAAAAAACAGCAGATAGATTTTGCTTTCTTCCTCTCTAAGAAAATCCAGCAGTCCCAGCTCACTTGCCGAAAGGTAATCACTGAGGATGTTACCAAGGCTTCTTTAGGACCTTATGCTACATCACAATTAGCGCTTTCCCCAATGTGTGTGTGTGGGGGGGGGACCTTTGGCAGACTAGTTTTACAGTTTGTCCCAATTGTACTGCACTCCCTTCACCATCCTCATAGGAACAGGAGCCCATTGTTTGCGTAAAAGATAGGACAAAAAGATAGCAGAAGGCAGGCACCTCCCATCATTCCCTATTTCCCAGTCAGTGCTGGGATGCAATGATGTTCAACACTGCCTGCACCCTCTCATATTTTTTTTCCTACTTCAAAATGCATGGCGAGGGCTTGGAGATGACTTAGTTGGCACAGTGTGTGCCTCACAAGCACAGGGACCTGAGCTTGGCCTCTAGAACTCGTGTAGAAAAGCCAAGTGTAGAAGCACATGTGCTTACAATTCCAGCCTGGGGAAACAGAGACAGGAAGATTTCTGGTGCTGTTGGCTAGCCAGCAGAGCCTACTGGCAAGCTCCAGCCCAATGGGAGACCCTGTCTCCAAAAATGTAGATGGCACTTGAAGGACAACATCTAAGATTGTCTTCTGGCCCCTTTATATATGCACATACATGTGAACACTCCCCACATTCACACACACACACACACACACACACACACACACACACACACACACCACACATACACACACACATACTCAGAGACATATGAGCTTACACATATGCATGCACACCAAATGCATGACAAATAACTTTCATGTGGCAGTCAGTGAGCCATTGAATTATTCATAAGCCCAGAAACCAAGTGCCTGCTCATATAAAAGAGTAGGGTTGATTAGTAATGTCTGTGAGGGCATAGTAAGAGAAGATGATGATAGCACACAGGTCAAGAATTATTTTTCTTTAATGGACATGCTCTCATCCAGAAGAAATACAGGCATAATCAGTATCTCGTTAATCTAGGAGGTGTGGAATTGTATTCAAAATAGTAAATCAATATGAATTTCCTCCCACAAAATTCTTAAATAGGGCTACACATTAAGCTACAGCTTTGCTCCACTAAGAGGAGAAGACACTCCTGGAGGGCTAAATGACTTGTCTCTATCAGGCTAACCACCGATGAGGAAATATGAGCAATCTAAGCTCTCCCTACCGAGTACAATAGATCGGGCATGTGCAGATGCTTAAAGTAGCATGGCTACCATTGGTTAGTACCCAAGACTTATTGTGTTTATGCAGTTTGAAAGGTTCTTCCCATGCAGGAAAGCAGGAGGGCAAGCTAAAATTCTCACACTAGTTAATTTTGAAAATGTTGGGATTTTACCTCTTTCCAAAAAGGAGATGAAATTGCTTCCAACAGCCATATACAATCTTGCTGCTAACAAAAGACAGCCTTGTTAGTAATCATGTTTAAAAAGTGTGTTCAGCTTTCTTCCAAAGAAAGCTCAACTAGACTTGCTCAGGATATCTTTCATTGGTGCCCTTTTCTGTGGAAACTTTGCATAGTTTTGCAATGGTGGAAGGCAGCTCCACTGTAGCTCCATCACAGGGCTGCTGAAGACACAATCCACGGCGCTGTGAGTGAGCAACAGGTGAGACCTGACTTCGGTGATTAGACTTTTCAGTGAAATCACTTTGGGGAAGCAGATTCTATCCTGCTGAAGCCAAATGTTGACTTAGGTGCATTTAGATCAGTGGTGACTTATGTTAAGAAGTTAGCAAGGGGTGCAGCAGGTGCTTGGTGAGTAAAGGTACTTGCCACCAGACCCGGTAACCTCAGATGGGTTCCCAGAACCCACATGGTAGAAGGAGAGAATCAACTCCTGCAAGTTGTTCTCTGACCTCCACACATGTACACACACACACACACACACACACACACACACACACACACAAACACACACACAACACATACATTCACATTACACACTCATATACACACACCCTCTCACACATCACACACATCACACACACACACATGCACACGCACACACACATACACACAACCTCTCACACATCACATACATTCACATCTCACTCACATACACACACACACACACACACACACACACACACCCTCTCACACATCACATACACTCACACCCCACTCTAAATGAATCAATAACTGTGTTTTAAAGGGAAGTTAACAAGGAGCATCAATCTCTCATCGCCCAAAGGGTTTTTGCCCCATTTTTCAAATTTCCAGATCATGTTTCCAGCCCCAAGCTATGCAGTTGAGCAGGAAGAGGGGAGGTGGGCATAGGATGAAGACAGGGGGGAAGAGGGGGAAAGGTAAGAAAGATGGGGAAGAAACAGATGAGGGGAAACAGGAATAATTGGCAGCCCCCACTGATTATTTCTAACTTCTATGGAGTCAATCTACATGTACATGTAGAAGAATCCTAAACCGGAGAATCTATGCAAGAATATGTTCCTAAATTCATCCGTTCTCCCATTGATGTGCTTAGTGGGTATTCAGGAAGCATTTAACTACATGGGTGTCCACCACCACCACCACCACCACCACTCTCTCCTTCCCCCCTTTCCTCTCCCTCCCTTTACCTCCCTCTCTTAGCCATGGAAGAAAATGAATTTTGGGGGGGGTGGGTATCCCTGAGATTGTAAACTCTTTAAGAAGGTATCAAGTTGACTCCCCACAACTTGCTACCAGGTGTTTTTCTGTGCTGCTATAAGACTCCGGCATATCCTAGAACTCAGGCCTACAAGCTGTTCCTAGCTGCCATTAAAACTCTCCATGGCTGATGGTGTGAGCACAGGAAAGGTAAACTCCTTTGAATGACTAAGGCCTTCACTACTGCAAAGGATCTCAGAAACTAAGTACTTCTACTTCTTCACTCGGTAAACCCACCCACTGTGGAGAATTAAGTATTCTGTGTAGAGTTACACACCTAGCCAATGGTGGAAACAGGAATCAGGCTGTTGGCCATATTCCTCTTCTCATTAAAGAAAAGACAAAGACAGTAAATCTGCAAGTGAGTTACTAAATGCATGGCTGGGCCATCTGTACTTGTTTTCTTTCCTCTCACTTTGTAAGAGCATTTTTTTAATTGAAATGCACCAAGTAATATAAAAATACACAGCTATAGAAAATAACTGAGGGAATCTAGGGCAAGAAAGAGGAGTGAGAAAAACTAGGTAAGAGATGGATTTAGCAAATCAAACATATCCAGAAGACTCTATATGGGTGCCAAACCGGGCCACCAATCAGTGTGCACTCTAGTGACAGGACAGGGAAATCCAGCCCCTGGAAGGGATTGGGTCAGAAAAGTCTTGATGCTTGGGAGAACAGGGGTGCTGTGTGCTCCTGGGCCCAGTGGTACTTCTCCTGAGGAACCTTAGAAGAGCCATGGCTTCTGTGGACTCTTGTTGCACCTGGATAGGTCTTCAGAGCAGCACCATTACTTTCCATGGATGAAATCACTGGCTTTGATTTATCTATCTATCCCAGTGCCTAAGTGCCTTCTGTTAAGGAGCACCTGGAGGGAAGAGCGAAGGATGAAAGAAGCCCAGCCCTTACAGGAAAGTCTGAGGGTGGAAAAGACAGCAGAGACAGTAGCCCCTCTGCACACTCTTCCCTTGACCACTCCCTGCGGCCTGGGATGAGGTGTTTTATGCCAGCCTGTGTTGATGGCATTTGGTGGAGACACCTTGGTGGCTGTGTCTCCACAATCCTTACACTTGTAAGAACATTGGTGTTTTGGAGGGCAGGAGAGAAAAAAGTGATAACTAAGCTTTGTTGGACTTCCTGGATAGCTCAAAGGCATGGAGGCAGGTCTCTTCCAAGATAAAGCATAAAGCCTGGAAACTCATCCCAAAGAACTACACATGTATACAGATGTTCTACTTGTGTGTATGTGCACATATCTATGCAGATGCATGTATGTGCATAAGTGTATCAGAGAACAACCTCAGATGTTGTTCCTCAGGTAACACTTTATTTTTGAGACACAGTTTCTCATCCTGTGGGCTAGCCTAGCAAGTCAGTGAACCTGAAGATCCACCAGTCCCCATCTCCTCAGTGAACAGGTTATACTCATGCGCCACCACTCCTGACTGAGGACTGAACTCAGGTCCCTGTGCTTACAAGGCAACACCTTACCAGCTGAGTGAGACAGAGCTACCTCCCCAGTTTGCCATTGCTCCCTTTAGCCTCAGGTGAAGAGGAAGCAATAGTCTTTATGACAAACAGGTTTCTGAACACACACACACACACACACACACACACACACACACACTCTACACATCTCCATCTTTGGTTCTCAAAGAGGTCAGAACTATTTACATAAATGTAGAACCCGTTAGTTTTTCATGGAGATCAAGTCTATATTTCCCTCAGTGGAAAGGTAGCCTATTTACAAAGCCAAGGTCACTGTGGCAGTGTGACCCACAGGGTCAACTTCTCACTGGGATAGCATATGTTACACAGCTCTTGTATATGCTTGTCAAGCTGTAGACCATCCAAAGCAATCAGATCTGAATACATAGGTGCCTTCAACACATCTTGTTACTATTTCAGCCTCCACAATGTAATATGAGGAACTCACAGAATCCACGTTTCTGTGGGAAAAACAATGAAAAACTCACCATTTGCTAGAAGTCAGAATGTGCCGTGAGCAAAGTGCAGCCCAAAGCGTGTTGTTTACACTTAGAGTCCCTTCGGGGACCAGCATGGCTGACAGCCAGTGCTAGAATGAGGCTGAGGATAGCCCCATGAGAGATTGATAGAAGCGTTTTTATGGACTCAAGTCAAACCCGAGAATTGAGAAGGAAAATGACATTGACTTTAATCTCTTGTGTGAACTATAAAATAATGATTTTTTTTTCTTGCAACCTGGGCATTTTCCCTTTGGAAGACTCAAGCCCACCGTCTTCCAATTCTTTGTCCTCATGAAAGAAGGGCTGTGGGGCTTGCTCTTGCATGGCAGACAGTGACGGGAAGCTTAAAATGTGGAAGGAGGCATAAAAGAATGGGCATCTTACATCCTGAAGGTCTGAAATGACAGGAGGTAAGATCAGCAGAGGAGACTGCCTGCTCATAGTTCTGTTCTCTTGGATGACAGCCTTAGGCCATATGCAATGAGCAGTCCAACACTTCAAATAGTAATGTATAATATATAACACATAGCCAGGACCATCTGTACAAAAGCACTTTATATATTATTCATAAAAAAAAAATGTTATACCTGGTGTGCACACCTCAATCTCTGCCTTTGAGTGGTGGGGGCAAAAGGATCAGGAGTTTAAGGCTAGCCTCATCGACAAATCAAGGTCAAAATCACCAAGTCTCAAAAAATAATAAAGATTATTTTGTAATAAATCTAGAGAATAGTACATATTCCCATTTTGTAGGTAGATAATTACATCCATAGTTAATTAGAATTAGAGTCTCAGCTTGTTAGGTTTGGCCACCTACTCCCAATAAGCCAATTAAAAGAGCCACTTGTGGGGGTGTTGCTGGATTTCTTTGAACCTCTTCCCCACATGCCACAATAACTAAATGTCTTTTTCTGCTTTTCACGATTAATTTGGCTGTTTTAATTTTCATATGGCAGATGGGTAGCCAAATCTGATTTGTTAAAGCTCCAGGCTATGACCTTAAGTCTGGTAATACTATCAGCCTAAGGCCATATACCAAGAATGTGCCTTATCTGGAATGCAATTCTAGCTCCTTTGCTGAATACTGCTCTCTCCCAAGATTATCAAGAGTCCCTAAGTGAATCAAGTTAGGCTTTTGCTATTATGTGCTAACTTATTCATTCATCTAGTCTTTCGCAGTAGACCAGGCCTGCCTAACTACACACTAGACAACACTGTAGGCTCTGAGTCAAGAACTTGTTCTGCCCCCTTGCTATCCTGGTGACCTTGGTCAATACAATTACTTTGGGTTCATGATTGGCAAACAGGATATTGTAGTGGGCTATTATAATTTAAATGAAGTGGCCCTGTACATCTCTCCGTATGGTGCCTGGATACATAAGCATTCAATTGATTGTGTTAATGAATATGATGATGATGATGATGATGATGATGATGATGATGATGATGATGAAGAAGAAGAAGATGGTGATGGTGGTGGCGGTGATGGTATAGTAGAACTAGTGGTAGAACCTCTATCCTTACCTCTCTGGCTGTAGATGAAACTTTAAGACCACATCAGTGCCACGTACTAGGTATTTGCTGGCCTTTAAACACTAATAGTCTTTTCCATGTTCAAGAATCTGGGAAACAAAGGCAAAATCCCATATGCACAGAGCGTGCAAACACCCAGATGACATGGTGGAAGCATTTCCCAATAGTGTAGAAAACCTCACAGTCTGCCCTCAGCTGCTCTTCTGGATGATGCCTTCCTAGAACTCTTGCCCATTTTCTCAGTCACTGACCCTCCAGGCCACAAGAAAATGAGGACATGGGGCCTACTGGGGGACTTCCTCCTCCAGCCCTCATCCAGATGTTTGGCACCAGGGAAATAGGCAGAGCCGTAGTTTCCTTTGGACAAGTCAAGAAATTAATTTTAAAAGATGTGTCACCCTAGATGTAGAAAACAGGTTGCCACGGGATTTTGCCAAGCAATATTGGAAGCTTGGGGAGACGATTCTGGCATCAAAGCAGAAGCATGCCTTGTTAGGTCACCTAAGAAATCCTTGCCTCCCATCAACCTCTGACCCTCTTCCAAGAGCACTCTGCCAGATGCTTGCCCTGTTCCAATTCAGACACTAGGCCAGACCTCAGTGTTCCCCCACCCCACCCCACCTCACCCCCACTCCGTCCCCACCCCCATCCCACCCCACCCTGACCGCAGCCCTGAGAACATGTAGACAGTTGCAGCAGCTTCTGTGACACACTGGTTGGTGACAGAGCTGGGAAAGGCTCTCTCAGAGGTTTAAGGTTTCAGAGTAAGAAGAGCCATGGAAGAAAGGGCATACAGAGTTGCTCTTTCTTACCTCCGCTTTCAGGCACACATGACGCTTTTATTAAAATGATAGAGCATTTTGATTCTCCATGAAATCTCCATTCCACAATTCTAATAGGCTTCAGATGGCTTCACCTGGTAGGTGAACTTTTAGAAACTTTCACAGCTCATGGTCTAAATTAGAAATGTTAATGTCCCTTAATGGCATGACAATTGTATTTCGGAGACAGACAGCAGTAGTGAGGGAGGTGAAACCCAACAGGGAGTGGTAGCTGTGATGCTGGGCTTCCTCTCTCAGTGTCTCTGCTTTGCATTTATTCACATTTCCACAGGATGTGAGGATGTTGCTGAGGACTCTGTGCAGGCAGCATGTGATCTGTGCAGCAGAATTGGGAGCACACATAACCTGTGTACCCTTGGGTGGGGATGTCTGTGGCTAGGGACAGGTAGATGTAGGACATGTACAAACTATCTGGCAATAGAGCTACTATGAGCCTTTGTCCCTAAAATGATAAGGTATGCTCTTTTGTCCCAATAAAATCTCCCAAGTGTTTGAGACAGAAAGTGTTTGTTCGGAGGGCAGAAAACGATTAGCTGTGATTTGCTGAGTATCTATTAGACACTGTTACACAAAGTGTCTTAGGTCATTTCAGAACAGCTCCATCAATGGATACTATTATTATCCCCACTTTTGAGGTAATGGAGAGAGGTTAATTAGCAGATCTGTAATCGCTAACTACTGAATGGGTGAAGGTGACATCAGATAGATTTCTGCTACACGGTGCTCATGTCAACCACTGTCCTTTAGCTTGAGACCCACCTGCAAGTTCATCTTAGCTCTCCGTGGCTTCCATCAAAGTCATCATGTCCACACTTGAGAAGTAAGAGCAGCATGGCCTGTTACATGAGGACTGTTTCAAGGGAGAGATTGAAGGTACATGGTATGCCAGATCTCCACATAAAAGTATCTGAGTTTTGATCAATGTAACAAAGGGGCCTGGCTTTGGGGTCAAGTTGTTAATATCCAAAGCACAGTGTTGCCTTTCTTCTTCTGGGAAATGGGGGTTGAAGGTGATCATAGTGGAAATTTATATCATTAGATTCAGGAAAGAGATGAGAGAAACAGAGACAAAGACAGACAGAGACACACACAGAGAGAGAGAGAGATGGAGAGAAACAGAACAAAGGATGGTGATGGACTTCCATCATCACAAAGGTTAGGGAGAAAGAAACAGCAACATCTATCCAACCAGTACCAATGACTCAAGTGCAATGATTTTAGCTAGTTGATAACTAGGACTAGTTAACACACATCCCATATGGTTTTCATCCATGCAATAGCAAATATTACAGTCTCGGGTCATTGCTCTCATGCATCTCAGCATATGGTTTCTTTTAAAATCCCACCTTACTACCAGGTATATTGAGGGTCAGAAGATTTAGTAGAACTACCTTTCTAAACACACGTGTGCATACGCATACACACACACACACACACACACACACACACACACACACACGGAGGCACACCATTCAAATCATTCAAATTACTCAAAGGAAGTAACTTCCTTGAAGATGCAATTTAGCTGATTACATGCAATTATGAGTATTCATCCACCGTACAAGCAGAGCAGTGCACTGGGTCCTATGGGAAGACAAGCAGGACTAGATTTATCTAAACCACAGCAGCCTCAGAATGATCATGCCAAATTTAAACTTTTAGATATTTGATTTTCTCAATGTGGCTTCCTGTTTTGGAGAAATGAGCTTGAAGAAATAATGATAAAAGGAGGCTCAGAGTCATTCCACACACCAAGCAGCTTGTTCAAAACAACATTTTAATGATTTAAGTGTAAATGAATCAGAAGCATATGGATTAGATTTCCTTTAAAATACACATGATTTTAAAAGCGGGAGAATGGAACGAAGAATTTCCCCAAATTTAGTGTTCCTTGGAATTTCCTTTTCTAATATGATTAAAAAATTGGTGATTGGCGGGGGTGGGGGTGTGGGGGGGGGGGGTGAGGAGCCTGGGAGCAGAGGGGATGGATTTACTTTGAACTGCACTTGGCAAATAGAAGCGGGATGGAGAAAAGGTTCCTAACATCTCTTTTAAAGGGGTACCATCCTTCTCCTTGGGCATCAACTAATTCATCCCAACCAACATTTTTGATGATTTGAGTGTAAATGAGTCAGTGACAGGCGGATTGCATTTGAAATACACATGGGAGTTAAAAATGAGGGAGGGGCGGTGGAGAGTGCTTGGTAAGGGATATCTGGGATTTTTGCCAAACCCATAATGTTAAAAGAAATAGTTTGAAACAATTGACAAATCCCTCACAGACCCTACCAACCTCACCATGCAGAGAAAAGGGGCTGTATGTCACCGCTCCAGCCATCTTCTTTTTGACATCTCCAGGGAACATCCAGGCTCCAAATCACTTCACCTGTCTCTCTCATCTTCTTCTCAAAAGAGGATACTTCCTGAATGAGCAGCTACACTTGGCTGTTTAACCACTTGCTTTCCTGGATCAACATACGAGGTCACTATACCAAGATCAGAATCTCTCCCTTACCGACTCTCCCTTCGTCTTCTATTTGTTTTTCAAATTCTTCATTTGGTACTGGAGTAGAGCAAGCAGTGACCCTTGCACCTCAGAACACCACCTCAAAAACGGGGTCTTCCCTTCATCCCCTCTCCCAGGTCTGTTGTCTTCCTCTCCACGCTGATACCAGATTTTGAACTATCTTGTCTGTATACCACAAGCAGCTTTGAGAAGCAATTTCCTCATTTTGAGAATAATCAAGAACTTTTATCATTTAAAAAAAAAGAAAGAAAGAAAGAAACACCTTGAACACATTCTGTCGACAGCATGTGAGCATGAATTAAATGTCTCTGAGTTCTCCAGGACTAAGTTGTCTCTGTGACCCCACAAGCATTGCTAACCTGGTAGATAGACCCCCAGAGAAGCCCATTTCTCTTTACCCGTGATCCAAGAACAGTTAGGGTCCCAGAGAGAGAATCTGTAACCTATGGGGTCAGAAATACCTTTCAAGGTGGACAGATGTCTAGGATAGCACCATGGTATTCTCTGCCTCAGAGCCCACCACGAATCCTAGCATTGTTTTAACAAACCTATCCTAAATTCTAGGCAAGTCAAAAGAAGCAGAATCTCTGAGAATTGCCACAGGGGCCGGAAGGTCCTTGAGGGAGTCACTTTCTCTGTCTACTATTTGACTACTTAAGATAGCTCATCAGCCTCTCTCTGTTATCTAGGCTTGTTAACTCATTTTGGACCTGTTCAGTCCAAGACCTCAAGGATTTCAAATCCACTGCAGCCTTCTATGCACCTGGTTTGTTTTCAAGGAAATTAGCATGTATGGTCAAAGCTAGTTAAAGGGCTCAAAGGCAAATTGATTTGATGGTGTTCTTGCTGTGTTTGTGAGGGTGGGTGTGGGCATGGTGTGTGGGAAGCAGCTATTATTTGGAGATCTACATAAAGATTCCAGTGTTATCCCTTTTCACACCAGGACTTGGAGCCACCATTGTGCTATGTGGGAAGGCAGCTCCCTTAGCATTTTTCCAATGAGCTTGCTCTGTGGATTTCTACAAAGCAGATGGTGTTAGCAAAAGCCTGGGGGAACTACCATCTCCAGACAACTCTGGAAACTCTTTGACATTAATGAAAATGTGCAAATGAGATAATAAATGGGCATGGGGGGAGAGGGGAACCATTTCAAAAGAACCTGTGACCTTTATTGTTGTGCTTCCTGCCACACCTCACATGGCACAGTGAGACAGCAAGATGCAAGATCTTTCAGAGAGGCACACGTCACAAGGGCCACCATTGTAAGTCACAGTTATGAGAGGAAAAGGGATTTCTTGGCTTTCATTTCCAGTCTTCATCATTGTCCCCCACCTTGGTCAAACGCTGCTTTTATAAGTAAACAGCTTTTAAAGTGGATCATGCTTTTGGCTTATGTACTTTTTAGGGTTCCAAAATGACCAAACATCAGCGCAGAGGCAGGACCCGGAAGCTCACAGATCTGCTTAATTTTCTTTCCGGAAAGCAATCAAGGAACACTTGGGCCCTCCCTCTGGTGGGGCCCACTCTGAACCAAGATGGACAAGTTCACAGGCCCCTGCTGACCTAAGATCGATTGGCCATCCTGGACCATTTAGCAAACAGTTTACACAGGCCGCCTGGGTACTGGATTTAAATGAAACGAAAACGATTGGGAGAATTCCCTATAAAGTAGACTTGATCTATATTAGGGAGCAGGCTAATTATAGGGATTGGCATATATGGAATCAAAGTGAAACACTATATGGGACTAGAGAGTGGTGGTCTTTTATACCAGGGTGGTCTGAACCCAGGGTTTAATGTATGTACAATATACAAACATTTTTGACAGACCATTAACACCTGTAATCTTGTAAATATTTGCAATTTTCTAGATCATAAATATAGCTGCATAAGCAGTTCTTTCAGAACATCATTTATACACCATTAAAGGTTAATTTACAAGTTAGTACCTTATAGAAAGAAGATATGTGGGTTTCATGCTCACTTTTTGCAAAGGAGACTGGTGTCTCCAAACGCAATTTGTAGCTCTCCTGTGGGTCTGACTGGGGTCCTATTCAAAGTACCATTTGAATTCTTTTCATAGGCTCATATTCACAGCAAACTTAATCTTCTGTTGTGGAGGGAGGGAATGAAAACAGAGGGAGAGAGAAAGACCAGAGGTCTTCAGGCTGTACTTGCAAGCATCCAGCTGTTTATTTGAACAACCTCTCTCACACCTTCCTTGTTTGTCATTGTCCTGGTGATACCTGCTGCTATACTGCATCCTGCATCCTGGAAGGCTGCATGCAAAGACCTCCTTGCAGGGGCCAAGGGACAACAATAAGGCTGATGAGACTGAGCCCTGAGAACATTACTGTGTTGTGTTTGAATCCTGTAAAGTTCAAAGGGCGGAAAAGAAAACAGTCCCATTCGGGACAGTCTTCCAGCCTCCAGGTTACCCGGCCACACTAGTGAAGATGGTGGTGGAGACTCGGGTTCCCAGAGGAGGCTTCTCACAGATTATGGAGACTGAAAGAGGTTGGGGGCCCCCTGGGAAAATGGTTGGTAAATGTGGGCCAAACCCCTGGTGGGAAAAGCCACAGATGGAGGTCGAGTGACCACAGTGGGTTTGTGTTGTCTCTGAAGAAGCCCTGGAGTGTAACTTACACAGTAGGCTGGAGCCACACTTCCTCTGCTGTGGGATTCCATGGATATCATTGCCCTTGTTTCTGAAACATGAACAGCCTGGCCCTCTGGCTGCATGCCGGCCTGGACTGGCACAGGCATTTTTCATGCATCCATGGATCTAGTTTGTGTCTCGGGTCTCCCAAACGTGGGCGCGGGGTGGGGAGTGGGGGTGGGGGGCGTCTTAGGACTCTGCAGCAGCTCTGGTTTTTCAGCTCACTGGGATATGAGAATAACAATTCAGAGAGTGTGCGGCTGCTCCACTTACTCTTTTCCTGCTCCGCTACTAGTATTGGGAGGTTCCCAGGTAAATCTAAGCTCTTCAGCCCTGTGAAATCAAAAGTTCCCAGGATGGCCAGACAGCTCTTCCCATGCTTGCAGCCCTCAGCAAATTAACAAGACAAGAAAGTGATACTGGGGTTGTTGCATCTTTTGAAACGCAGCAATAACCAAGGCAATGGTAGGACCTGGTAGCAATTGCCAGCAAAGTCAACGCCGTATGTGGCAGTGAAGCTTATCACTTGGAGCCTTAGGGTCTTGCCTATTCTAACCTTCACTCTTATTCTCTCTGGTCTTGGAGAAATGATCTTTACTGTTTCTCCATTTTCTCATTTTTAAGTTACTACTTAACATTAAGCATTAGCAAGATGGCCTCAGAACTCCCCCTCATAACTCATATATCTCCCATGGTTCCTCTCACTGGAGACGCACACAACCTATTGGGACTCTCTTCCCCCAGCTACCAAGACTTGCATAAGCAGCATAATCCTATCCCAAGCTCCATCTCTGGCCCTCTGGCTTGAGTCTTATCATCCCTTGCGCGCGCGTGGGTGCGCGCGTGTGCGTGTGCGTGTGCGTGTGCGTGTGTGTGTGTGTATGTGTGTGTGTGTGTGTGTGTGTGTGTGTGTGTGTAATATATGTGATGTCACTATCAAAGCCTATCTAAACAGTTTCTATCATCTTGTTCTCTACTCCACTTCTCTCTTTCCAGGTTCACTTTAATATTATTTAAAAATTGTGATAAGGATTGAAAGAAGTTCATGTATCTTGTGAGAGTTACAGGTTACAGATGGGGAATGCACCCAAGATTTGAATAGTCTGTTTTAAAAGGTTGGGGTTTTAGCTGTGACCTAGGATTTGAGGAACCCAAAAAGGACTCCACACAGCCTGGAGGCCAAGTGGTAGATTGCCTATACAGAATAACCAGTCAATCAAAGGCATAGTATTTGATGAAGAGAGATGAAAAAAAAAAAAAAAAAAAGTCTTAGCAATATTGCTCCAGGCTTTTCTGTGAAACAAGAGTAGAGAGATTTTGCAATCAATAAAGGATGAAATGTGGTTGTCTTAATATTATTTACTTGTGCTGAGTCTGGTCTGAGTGTTGGGGTTAGAAATGTAATCATGCTGAACCCTCTGCTGTGTATCGGTCCTTTCATTTATGACTCATGGTCTTTGGAGCTGGGCCTTCCGGGGCTAGCACTGTTAGGTTCTCTACCTTGTGAAAATTCTACTGCCATCTAAATCTAATTCTGGGACATCAAGACACATCCTTGTTGGATATTACTCATGGTGCATCGACCTGAGCCATTTACCTCACTTCTCCACCTTACCCCTACCACAAAGTCCCTGTACCCTCCCTACTTGCCACTCAAGACTGCACCTCAGCTATAGCATGGATAACGTTCCCTGTGCACACTGGTGGCTCCAGGGGCTGACTTGCCAGCTGTCCCTCCAGAGGCTCTGTAATCCCAGATAACCTGGTGTAAAATGAAGTCATGTAAGTGATGTTTCAGGGTACATGGCCTTAGTCTGGTGTGGCCAGTCATCCCAATCAAGTGCTGTGATTATGCCCTCACTTTCTACTGATATCAATAGATGGAACAGCCATGTGAACATTTTTCTGTGTCATTCATAAATTTGTTTTTAAAGCCCATGTATTATGTTTTCCAAAGTTCCTTAGGTTAAGAAAAATAATTCCCCCTACACACACACACACACACACACACACACACACACACACACAGGGTTTTGTTCTAAAAAGAAAAATAAATAAATTCCTTGTATCTCTCTTCTTGCTTTTTGTGCCTTCTAAGAGCCTCAGGTCTCCAGAGCATTGGAGGAATGCTCTTCTCTTGAGGAGGGGGCTTGTTAGGTCCTGTACTTCCTGCCTAATCATCTAGAAACCTTGTCCCCTACTTCTCCCTTCAGGTTTGTTTCTTTCCTCCCTCCCTCCCTCCCTCCCTTCCTTTTTTTCCTTCATTTTTAAAGTAATCTTATTTGATTATTTTACTTTTGTGTGCATTGGTGTAATGGGGAAGTCAGATCCACTGGAACTTGAGTTACAGACAGCTGTGAGCTGCCATGTGGGTATGGAGAACTGAACCCAAGTCCTTTGGAAGGGCAATCAGTGCTCTTAACTGCTGAGCCACCTCCCTAGTCCCTCACTCCAGGATTCTGAATTAGCCCAACGCCTTTCCTTTCTCTCCATTCTTGGTTTCTTCACTTTAGATTTCTATTCTTCTCACTTCTGTTTCTCCAGTGTTTTGTGGGATGAGAAGATACCAAATAATAACTGGCTTTTCCCCCAAATGATATGACTTTGCAGTTTTCTGAGGGGAAACAGTGCCTTAGCTTTTTGCCTCTCAAAGATGTTCTTAGGAAAGTCTTCTCTAAGCAAAGGAAAACAACACAGAGGTCTCTGAGCAAGTTAGCTCAGGAAATGCTCTGTGTCCCAACTGCCTGTTTGAGAGTCTGAGAATGTGTTATGGCTTAAAGAAAAAAATATCCCAGAACAAAGAAAAGAAGCGTGTTTGTGTTCACTGGTATACCATGGGACCCAGAGCATCCAGAATCCCACTGAGCAGACCTGGTGAACTATTGACATCATCTAAACAATGGCCTTCTGAGGTGTATCTTTCAGGTACTGGGGACAGTAAAGAGGAGTGAGGTTGTGCCAATGCAGAGATGGGATGCTGGCTGTCTTTCTTCTCAGACAAGCCTGGCAGTGACTGCACTCTCCTCCATTACTCAGCACACAGACCTAAGCCCTCGCATGTAAAGGCCCAGCAAACAACATTTCCCAAACCCTCATGGCTTCCACAAATGACCCATTCATTTCCATCCGCCTACACAACTCCATCACCCGACACTAACAGCCCTGCCAAGCTCCTTGCCCATTGTAGCCAGTGTTTGTAAGTAAAAGTGACAGAAATCCCTTCAGAGAGAAAGAACTTTGTTGTTTCAATGTTATCAGGCTATCCAAAGGCAGGCTAACCCTTACATGGCTTTCTCTGCTCCATTCTCCTCTCCAACTCTGCTTTCTCCAGTCTATGCCTTTTAAAAACGTTGTCTTCCTTAGAGAGAGAGAAAGGAGAGATTTCCTTCTCTCTCCCCACACATGAAATTCCTCTCTTCCTGCCTGCAAGGCTCTTGAGTTTGGGGCTTTATCTTCTCCCCATCATGCCCCCATGGCTAGACTTCAAGCCCCTTCAGGACAAGAACCGTTATGTCTTCTCCTTCGTTCTTTCTAGCTGGCCAATCTGCACTCATTGCTCAGGCTGACTGTTGCATACCAAGGACTGGGATAAATCCTGGGGAATGAAAAACATAAATAAGAATGCAGGGGCCTGGGGGTTTGGGTTGGGGCTTAGGAGCTCTGTGGCAAGCGCACTTGCTTAGTGTGTACAACATTCCTACCCCTAGTGCGTGTACACACACACACACACACACACACACACACACACACACACACACACAGGTGTTGGTATATAAACAATGACGTATATTGATAAATGGATACTGATAAAATACTCTAGAATCATCGGCCCTGTTCTTTGTAATAACCCTATGCTTAGACATCATGACTCCTTTAGTATGATTGTTGGATGACTTAGTCTAGTCATTTCTTCCTGTGACCTGAAGAATTTATTTTTTTCGTCTTCTTTCTATTAGACAGGGTCTCACTACATAGGACTGGCTGCTATGTAGACCAGGTGGTCTACAAACACACAGAGATCTGCCTACTTCTGCCCCTAAGTGCTGGGATTAAAGGTGTGTACCACCATAAACACAGCCTAAGTTTAAAAAAAAAAAAAAGTCTTTATTTTAGAATTCTTAAGTGTAAAATAAAGAGATTCTCACAAAACTCTCCAATCTCTAATTTCTTAGGGTTCTGGGTCATGGCAGGCAGGTAGATGCTGTTTGTAAATTCTTTTCTAATTTCAGTACAACCTAGATGCTACTCTGATCCTCCCAAAGCACAAACAGAAGAGAACACAAACGTGTTTCACTCTCAGACTAGTTGGATGAACCTGTGTGAAACCATTGCGAACCTTTCTGGAACATTCACTGCAATCATCCATCTTAATTGTACGGGCTCTTGGACTTAAACAGTGCTCTAAAACCACCCGTGGACTCCAGGGAGATGTTAGCTCCCATTTGGCAGATGAGAAAGCAGATGCTATGATCTGCAATACTGATCTGGCCAAGGTCTCAGAGACTGTGTGAGTTCCACATGCTACCAAAATAGTGCCCCCTCCCCGCTCCCCGGGGCAGCGGAGTAATCTAACATCTATGCCTCTGCTATCAGCAGCCTGAGTGTCCTGAGAATAAAGTCTGCGAACTTCTTAGAAGTCGGAATGGCTCTGGTGAGGCATAGTTTTAACCACAGCATAACAAGTCCTTTGGCAAGGACACAGGGAATACCAGGACACAGTGTCTGCAGGGAAAGTGCCTTGGAATGTCACATACATCAAGCAGCTCTCACAAGCTGGAGATGAAAGAAATTAGAGACAGGGAGAAAAAAAAAATCACACCATGTTTGGGGCCCTGCGTTCTGTGAAGTTCTCACTCAGGTCCTTGCAAAAGCCAGCCATGCTTCCCCTCATTCCCCAACCCCTTTTTATTTTTAAATCCAAGTGCCTGCAAATAGAGGTCTAAGGCACATGGTTCTGATTCATTTACACGTAACTCATCAAGCCCGGCTTAAGAACTGCTATCTGGTGTCCAACAGTCTTTCAGACTTTTTTTTTTTTTTTTTTTAACCAAGCCATTTTGAAAGCTTAAAAGAAATCCCCTAACCCCAGCATGTTCAAGCTAGAGTTGAGTCCATGGAGCAGTGCAGGGATGCTGCAGTGTGTGATTAGCAGTCTCCTGGGAGCCTTGGTAATGGTAGCCTCGGAAGCCGAACCTGAAGAAGCTTGAGATGGGTGGTACCCCCCAGAGCCAACCCCACAAGTTCTGCTTCTGCTTAATCTAGCTTTTTCTTCTCCTATTAAATTCAGGACCCAGCCTATGAAATGGTACCACCCACAAGGGGCTGTGTCTTCCTCTATCAATTAACAATCAAGATATCCCCACCCCCAAAAGGCATGCCCACAGACTAATCTGATAAAGACAGTTACACATTTGAGACTCTCCTCCTAGACAGTCTAAGCTGTGACAATTTGACATTTAAAGCTAACCATCATATTTACTACCAAAAGAAAAAAATATATTGGAGGCTGTGTACTTTATCAGGAAAAGGCATTTACACAGTTTTTAAAAAAATTAAAGGTCAAAGGTTGAAGCCAGTCAGTCCCCATTGGTTTGGCCTCTGGTGAAGGCCATATCACACTGGCAGTGCACTGTGGAAGAGATCATGTCATGAAGCAAGCAGGGAGAGAGATCAGGAGGCAGGCTCTGTCTTTAGATAACAACTCACTTTTGTGGAAATTAACCAAAGTCCCACAATGGTTACATTAGTCACTTTGGAGTCAGCTCTAAGGACCTAACTATCTTCCACTGGAGCCTGTCTCTCACAGGCTCTGTGAGCTTTCAGATCCACCACACTGGGGACCCAGCTCCCAGCACATGAGCCCTAGAGGGACTCATTCAAGTCACAATCAAGCTTGAACATGATCCTAGCTACTACCATCCTTCCCCAGATGCTTCCAGCAACCATCTGACTAGCGGCTCTGCTCCTAATCTTAACATACCTCCAACTCAAGAAATAAGTCAGAAAAAGCATGCCCTAACCCCTACTCCAACCACCCCTGTACTCCCGATGGCTTAGAGAACTTGGATAAAACCCAAATTCCTGGCTATGGTTACAATATTGGCCATAGCCAAGCCTCCCCAGCCCCTTCAACCTCAGCCTCTGTGGTTGTCCTCACATACTCCACTCCAGCCAGACTTCTGCTCTCTGGGTTAATCTTGTTAAGTTCACGTTTGCTTCAAGTCTCTGCACTCGCTCTTCCCTCTGCCTGGAATGACCTGCTGGCTCCATCTGCCTGTCCATTCCTTTGAATGCCTCTTCCTTCACCATCCCAGCCACTCACAGCAGCACTGTCATCGCAACTTGGCTTCTCATGGTTGAGTTTCTCCTTAGCACTTCTTAAGCCACCTGAGATTAGGTGCATCCCGTTTGTTTGCATGATTATTTCTGTTTACCCTCATCAAAGTGTAAGCTCCAAGAAGGAGGAGACTCTTCTTCCTTAACTCTCAGAAGCCCCAGGATCTAGAGTAGCACCTGATACAGGGAGCATCTGTTTCTTCTTTTAGATTTATTATGATTACATGAGTGGTGTGTGTGTGTGTGCATGCGTGCATGTGAAAACATGCTTGCTCTGGTGCCCTGTGCAAATCCAAGGACAACTTGGTGGAATCACTTCTCTCTTTCTAATTTTATACAGATTCAGAAGACTGAATTCAGCTCTTCTTCAGGCTTAACATGGCCAGTTAGTTCCTTTATCCCTCAGCAACTTCCCTGGCCCTCAGTTTTTGTTACGTAGAACCACAAGAAGACAGTGAAAAGCTCACAGTGCCTGAGCTGAGAGTGAGCACAGTTAAAGGAGGAGCCATGCCTATTTGGGGTAGGGTGACATCTGGTATGACAACGACCAGGGAGAGCAGGGAATTAACAAACAAATGACAGGAGTTTTGAGGGGCTTGATGCTATGGGGCAGATTGGGACCTGGTACCCAGAATTGCTCACGAAAAGGAAGTCACATGGTGAGGTACTTGAAGGGGGCCTAGCTTCCTCTGACATTCACTAGCTGTGTGAACACCTCCCTGAGCCAGCCTTTTTTTTTTCCAAAATAGGGATGATACTATTTATGTCTCAGCACATTACATTATATAGCCTGCACAAAGTACCAAACACAAAGGTAACATAAAGGCCACCCAGTAAATGGTGGCTATTGTTATTAAGGAAAGAAGAGTTGCAGAAATTCTGATGATGATGAACCAGAAAAAAAAGAATGGTTTTGCTATAATATTAAGGACTTGAACTGCTTAATCTATGAGTCAGACACATTTATGTTTCTATTGTTCAAATTATGGCACACTACATAAAATGTATGGTCTATTTTAAAGTGTTTGTTTCTAGGACATCAAGTACATTCACATCATTGCATGACCCTCACCACCATATGTTTGGCTCATAAAACTGTCACCCTAAACCCATTATACACCTCCCACGCCCTCTCCTCCAGGTCCTGGTGGCCCCTGTGCTTTCTTCCATCTTGCCTGTGGCCAAACCTCTGTGAATACATCCAATCATCTCATCTGTTTTCTGCCTTTATGAGTTTGACTGGGAATCTCATGAGAGTGGAAGCATCAAACATTTGTGCTTTCTTCATCTGCCTTATTTCACTTAACATGCTCTCAAGGTTCATTTGTGTTGTGGCTCCTATCATAATCTTCCTCTGCGGTGCTAAGGTTCCAGAGTACACACCTACTCCATTTTGATCAGTTTGTCCACCCATATGCCCACGAGTTGCTTCTGCCTTTGGGCCACGTTGAACAATGTGCCTGTGGACACCCAGATACCTCAAAAACTGTTTACAGTTCTACCAGGTGCATAACCAGAAATGGGGTTGCTATATCCTGAGAGATCGATGGCAATTCTGCTTTTAAGTTTTTAAGGATAAGCCGTGGTGTTTTCTTTTCTGTCTTTTTCTTTACCTTTTCCCTTTTCCCCTTTCTCCCCTGTTTTGAGACAGGACGGGGGGACAGGGTTCAAACTTGTCATAGCACTAAGGATGACTTGAACTAATCGTCCCACCTGCTCCTTCTCCAGCATGCTGGGATTACATGTGTGTGCCACCAAGCCTGAGTTATGCATTGCTGGGCATTGAACCCAGTGCATCCTTCATGTTAGGTAGACACTCTACCAACTGAGCTACCTCCCCAGGCCAGAATATGCCTTGCTATTTTCTATTATGCAATGGCTATACCATTTTATTTTTCCATGAACATTTATATTAAGTAAAGACAGAAGGAGAAAAATCCAATAAGTAAATAGAGTACTGTGTAGGGGAAATTCTGATTCTACACTTACCCTGTCCAGGAAAATGGCCTTGTTTCCTTAAAATGCCATCTCAGAAAAGCTGGTACATGGTGTCTGTCTCTGGTTCTTAGCCCAATAAGCCATTTTTTTTTTCCTAAATGTAGGGTCAATACATCTCAATAGCCTGAACCATCCCACTATGGTGGGAGACAGTAAATTCTAACTTTTTGCCCAGCATGCACATACTGGCTCTCTGTGGGACAAACACTGCATTGTGTTGTTTCCTTTCATCTATGTTCACATTTCATTATTTCTATGTATGCATTCTTCAACATATGCAAAACACCTTATATGACCAAATAGTAATAAGTTTCCATCTCCCTTTTCCACTTGGTAGAACAGTGTGTTTACTTCCCTTGTTATAAGCAGGTCTTTGTTACTGTCTTTATTTAAGGAGTATAGGATATTCAGTTCTGTAATTGACTTCATTTTCTTAGCTTGTACCCTGCGTCATCATTGGTACTTTTATTTCCTTCCAGTGTTCTCCCTGTTATAATGTCACGACACAGAAGTCTTTATCTAAATGTTATGTTTGTTTTGAAATGAATTTTTGTGTAGACTCTAGCTGGATAGTTCATCTTACTTTCATGTGAATGTGTTAGGATTGGTCTGTCATGCTTGTGAACAGTAATGCCAATTGCTGATGAAATATTGTTATAAGAACATGAAAGGAATTTTAAGGAGATATAAAGGGAGGAAACCCTAAAAGTAAAATGTGGTTAAGTTGCCAGAAAACTAGACTTCAAGAAAGAGTAAAATAAAAAATTAAACATATAGTATTAATATAGATTAAGTACTATACATTTAATGGGTATTAGAAAGTTGAAATGTTTATGTTCATAAGCCACCTGCAGAGGACTTTTTAGATGTCTCCAAGTTCAGGTCTGTCTGTCTGTCCAAGAAGCACTAAGATCTTTGACCAAGTCCTCAAGCCTCTGGTCCTAAAGGAATTTTTGTTGTTGTTGTTGTCCCTGGGAGTTGGCAGGTTGACTGGGTTCCTTTCTTGGCTCTGGGTTTTCTCATGGCTGCAGATGGTCAGAGGAAGAGATTTCCACTCATTCTTATTCCTAGTATCATGGCCCATGGTAATCCAACAGGTTGGGAAAGCTGGCAGGTTAGGTTCGACTCTCTAAAAAAATTGTCTTTAAGAAAATTTCCAATCATGCTGGTTCCTAATGTCATCATCTCAGTATTGTTCCTTTGTTCAACTCCAAATAGAAATTGTAGAAAGGGAAGTGATGCCATCCAAGCTGGCTTTATTTAGTGCTTTTGTTTGGTCCTTTGGGACGGTACGCAGGCCAGTCCCCAGAATGGTCCCTTATAATAATAAATGGGATCACACAGAGCACCACCAGCTGCCGAATAAGGTCCCAGGATTCCTGCACACATCTTCTCAGTCCTCTGCTCTTGGCACTAGGGTTTACTCTGGCAGTGAAAATCTACATCAGTTCACAAAAGGAATGAATCAATACACAGAAGCTGGTTACAGCTGCAGCCCAAGGCAGCCAGGCTCCATTTCCGGCTGGCAACAGAACATTGCCAATGTCACATGTGTTGTCCACAAGGTAAAGACAGTCAAGGAGGCATTATCGGAGGCTTCATGGAGAGCAGCTAAAGCAAAGTATTGCTTGGCAGGGGTAATGGGCTACAGGTGGCAGAACTGGTGGGTAGGGCTACCTAAGCCTGTTGGAGCCCAGATGATGCTATTACGTGCTCCAGATGCTGGACATGGTGCTGCAGATTTGGAGTTTGTCCTGCTGGGTTTGGGTTTAGCTTCGGTGGGATCGTTCACTTTTGTCCCCATTCTTCCATTTAAGAATTGCTTTAGGACTCTGAGTGAGCCCTTTAGAGATTGTTTGTTTGTAATCTAGGTCACTGAAGTAGAGTCATATTTAATTTTATTTTGAGTGCAAATAGTATGTCAAAAGAAATGACAGGAGGAGTTAATAGAAGTCCCCAAACAGTCAGTGCAGACACATTTTTTTAATGTAAAAGAATACTGTCAGGTACCCTGTCACTTCCAATAGAGACCAGAGTTTCACCTCTGTGGTGGTGTCACTGGCGACCCTCTTGCTATATGACTCCACAAAGATCAAGCAACAGTGCAGCTCTATGTGTGTGTCAGCACAGCTGCTAAGGGTGATTTAAAGCGCCCTTGATCCCTTAAGAAGGTAAACATTTATCAAGCAAATATCAGCAGAGCACACCTCTTTCTCATCAATACAGAACGTTAAAAAAAAAAAAAAAACTCCAGCGAAAGCCCATTTGAACAGCCTACTTAGAGCAATATCAAAATGATCAAAGCAACATGTGCCCCCCACCAAAGCCTTGTGTCATCTAAAGGACCCCTCCAGCATCCTTAAAAGATAAACACAGGGACACAGGGGAAGCAGCTCAGGCCCAGCAAGATGGTCCCCAAGGAGAAGGACTTTCCCCATTGCCCCATGCCCTCTCTCAGTCACCCCCTTAGTTGGAGTCTTCTGAAATCCCCAAATTAGGTATTAAGTACATGTTTATTCCATCATCGTTTTCTCCTCTAATCTGGGAGATAAAAATAACAGAAAGATATATCTGCAGTCTCATTTTATCCTCTCCCTTCTCCAAAGAAAACTTCAGAATGTTGCTGATCTTCTGCCTCCTCTTGAGGAGGACCCCACATACAGCCCCAGCTCGTAAAAATGACTATGGCTTTAAGGACATGTAGACAGATTTGGGGTATACACCTGACATACTTCCAGTACATATATAGAAACACACACACACACACACACACACACACACACACACACACACACACACACACAGAGAGAGAGAGAGAGAGAGAGAGAGAGAGAAAGAGAGAGGGGGGGAACCTGTTTTATTTCAAAACCAAGAGAATGGACCTTCCATTAGCAGTAGGGTTGAATATCATAGTTAATAATCAACAGTTTTTCTGAGAGAGAAAAGATGGCTGAGGTCTGGATACAAGTAACCACACACAAACCCTGAAAACGTGCACATCAGAACCCAGTGGTTTCGTGGGTACAATCATCTTTTGTCTTGAGCTGTCTTACCACGAGAGAAATTGCATAGTTATGACAGTACTTCTGAAAGATGTCTGACATGGATCTTGAAGGTGAAGGATCTCTTGAGTGTGACTTTCTTCTTAGAGCTCCATTTCTTACAGCTAAAGCAGGGGGACCTTGACTCAGGCTGTTTTTAACAGAGCCCTACATTTTTCGCCTTTAGTGAGATGCTCCAATGAAACACTCAGTGACATCCACTCTGCGCTGTGCTAAATGAGAATGAACAAGGCAAGGAAAGAATGACTTCTGACCTCAGGGAGCTTGAGAAAGTCTGATGCGGGGGGGAAAATAAATTACCAATTCTAACCTACTACATTTACAGAGATAAAAATTACGTAGCATCCACTTTCCTAACCATTGTCCTATCATTTCCACTTGCCACACAGAAGAAAGTTGAATCCTGGGGAGAGGGAGAAAAAGAGGGAGACTGGAAAAGAAGAAATGTGCATGCCAGTGCCCTTTTCTTCTCTTTCCTTTTTTCTCTTTTCTTGCGACTTTTTAAAGCTATAGTATTTAAATACAATTTAAATAGGAACTGTTAAGATTGAACTTTGCAATATCTTCGGATGGTCTGTGTTTTCACCCAGGAAGTGTAAGGGTTCGGGCTCCACAGCATTTCTCCCAATGCTCGTTTATTTTTATAGTTTGAAAACTGACAACATAAAGGCAGCTCTTGACTTGGCAGTTGGGACTGGAATAACGTACCTGGCACCGATGCTTGTGTTTCCCCCTGCAATCTCCTGCCTCACTGTGCTCTTTCCCTTTGTGCCCAGAGCAAATGAATATGGAGACCTTTGCTGCAGCAACTCAAAAGTCTAGATAGCACTGCACTGGCAAGAAAGAAGCAGAATTTCAGCTTTGTTTGGAAGCAGCTATTGCTGTCCTTTAGAGTTGACATACAGCTTTGAACAAATAATCCTATTTGGAAATCCATGTGGAAAACTGCATATTTAGAGTAAACGGGCTTATAAATGTAGGCTACTCACTTGTGACTTCAGGGCTCCATTTTCTGTATCTGTAAGTTTAAACATAAGACCACTGCTTCCCAAGGTTCGCTGCATGTCAGAATCACCAGGAGGGTGTTTAAAAGTCCTACTGCCAGGCTGCATGCCAGACAATGAAATCGCAGCATCTCGTGGGGAGAGCCACATACATGCTGCTTAAAGATCTTCTGGTGCTTCCCATGTACAACACAGTCAGGAAACTACCCCTAAAAACTTCAACAGATGCACATCTTTGTGAGCTCTAGAACTCTAACCTCCATGACTCTCTGAGCTAGCCTTTCTGTGAGGCTCAAGTCATTGGCAGGTAACTGACAGCTTCAGTCAAAACTTACAAAAGTCATTTTATGTGTTAGTTTCACTGGTCTGGAGATGCCCAAACGGATTGTAAAATCTGGTAGCTATATGAGCCTGTAAATGTGTTTCCAAAGAGATGAGCATTTGAATCAGCAGATTCGGGAAAGAGATCCATGCTCACCAGTGTGGGTGGTGGGTGAGAGGGCATCATCTAGACAGTCTGTGGAGAGACCAGATGACAAGACCAACAGCCAGAGGAAAAGCAAACTCTTTATCTCTTCTATTGGGATATCCATCTTTTTCTGCCTCTTGCTCCTTTGTTTTAGAATTTGTGTGTCTGCATGATGTGTGTGCAGGTGCATGTGTATATAGAATGTGTGTGCACGGATGGAGGCTGGTAAGCAGCTTCAGATGTCACCCTCAGGAACACACTCCACCTCCTTTGATTCAAGGTCTCTTATTGCCCTTGAGCTTATCAATTGAGCTGTATTGGCTGGCTAGCAAGCCTCAAAGATGCTCCCATCAAAGATTCCCCAAATATGTGCCACCATGCCCAGCATGTCCATGTGGGTTCTGGACATTGAACTTGGGCCCTATGCTGGCGGGGAAAGCACCTTACTAACTCAGCTGTCCCTGGCCCCAGATTTCTGGTTTCTAAGCCTTACATTTTGAGGAGTTAGAACACTAAGCTTTCTTCCCCATCCTTTCCCCAGGTCTCGGGAATGCCTTGAAACCCATGACGTTAGTCTCTAACTGCATGAGAGTGAGAAATCCCCACCCTTCATGGTGTGTGTGTGTGTGTGTGTGTGTGTGTGTGTGTGTGTGTGTATGTGTGTGTGTGTATGTGTGTGTGTGTGTATGTGTGTGTGTGTGAGAGATAGAGAGAGAGAGAGAGAGACAGAGACATAGAGACAAAGAGACAGAGAGACTTATACTTTGATATATACAACACATGTAAACCTATAGGGTAATTAAGAAATTCCAGCAGTAGGCTTAAGTGTTCTCAATTCCATTCCTAGAATACTAAAAGGTATCCTAAAATTTCCAATCATAACTCAACGCTTTTAAGTTGTCTTTAAAAATAGGGTTTTAAAAAACCCACAGGAGTGTTCTGTTGCCTTTTCTTTTCATAACACAGTCAACCTTCTTAGTCTAGACAGTAGCTAGCCAAGCCTAATGATTTCTAATTTATACTGATTGGCTGCCTCCTGATCTAATAGAATAACCTAGCATAAGAAAGCCCTGCTCAGGATAGAAAGTGATAGAAGCCACTCCAGTTCAAAGCAGGGTGCCCTGGGAAGATGCATTTCTTGGTGAGATTTTTGTTTCAGTCTTATGAGGGATGTATGTCTGTTTACAGAGTCATCCTATTCAGTGTTTCTTAATATAAGTCAGGGATGGTTAAGTAATCCTGAATGCCCAGCCTGCATGATAACACAAAATGTCTACTCACTAATAGAAGAAAATCCCAATCTGGTAGAAGAACAGAGGTTTAGGAGAGTTGATGTATGTATCAGAAAAAAGTCCAAAAAAACAAATAGAAAATCATTTGTCTTAGAGAGGCATCCTCAAACAAATCACTGAATATAGGCTGATTGGAATGGGCAGGGAAGCTTCCTCAACTGCCCAGAGAAGGTACGATTGTCACACTGGTCAGCAAGAACCCAAATCACCTGGACAAAACAATACAGAATATGAAACATGAGGTTATGTTTTGTGACTATGTAAATACCACACTATTTTTTGTTAGAAAGGAATCTTTTTGGACCTCAGCAAGTCCTTGCATGAAGAACATACAGCTACGATGACATTGTAATCTGTTCCCCTTCACACAATTTTAGCTGGTTGGAGACTGTGTGTGGCCTTTCCCTTGCCGACAAATTTCCATTCTGTAAAGAGTACAGAGAAGGGCCTGGGGAGGCCAGGAAGGCCTTCCTTCCCAGAGCTACTGAGCTGGAGGTGGAAACCTACTCCTAGGTACCTCAAAACAGTACCCCCCTTCTTCCCTTCTGTCCATAACCCCTTTTTTGTTTTTCAAAGATTTATTTTTCTTTATGTGTAGGTGTGTGCATGTTTGTGTGAGTGTGTGCCACGTGTGTGTGGGTTTCTGGTGGAAGTCAGAGAGGGCATTGGATCTCTTGGATCTGGAATTACAGGGAGCTTTTAGCCACCTGATGTTGGTGCTGGGAATAGATCTCAGGTCCTCAGGTAGTACGGTTCCTCTCTGTCCTGTTGCTGTGGTCCTCATTACTGCACTAAACGACTCTCTGTGTCAGTCAATTCTCATTTGCCCAGGATGTCCCCATATGCAGCTGTGGTCTCATAGTAACTGTTTTAGCAACAGCCCATTCACCTTTAAAAAAAGTAAAAAGCACCTTGGTGTAGAAAGTCATGCTATCCAGATGTCAACATCATCATCAACATCTTCACCATTTTTTACTTTGCAACACTGGGATGGTGTCAGGCCCTTGCACACCTTCAGCACTGTACCCCAGAGCTACATTGTCTGCCACTCTTACTATCATCTTAAATGTTCACAATGGAAATCCTTTGCAGCAGGGTAACTCTTCGACAGAACATGATGCTATTTTGGAGTCTGTAGACCTGTTTTAATGTTAGATATTAGATATCTGCTGTGGCACAAGGAAGCACCCCAAACTTAGTGACCTAAAACAATGATAATAAGGAATTAACCTTTATGGTCTCTGTATTCCATAACTTGTATCAGATAGCCTGGGGACAACTTGACTCTATTCCTTGGTGTCTGGGACCTTGTTATACCTGTTGCCTGGACTGGGACTTCTTCCTAACATTGTAGCAGGATTCCCAGGGCAAATACCCTGAGCCAGATTGCTGGTGCAGCCTTTCTATGGCCAAGGCTTACCTAGTGGTCAGGTCGTACAGCCTCACTTTTGCTGTATCGCAAACAGAGGAAGCTGTAAGCCACCAACAAGATTCAAGTGCAAAGTACATTAGACCTCCTCTATCTCATGGACATATAGATGATATATGAGATAGCCAACCACCCCATCCCACAGGCAAGTGTCACTATCATCCTTACCTCCTTCCATCCAACTTCTCCTAGGATACATCCCTTGATACTGCGACACGCATGCCGTGATCTTCTCTGATGAGGACCACTTCTATAATCTCTCATAGTCACAAAGCATGTTACAGTGCCACAGAATTTTGTCCTTGATCTTCAAGACTCTATGAGGCACACACAGTAGGCCTCCTCATTTTACTCAGGAGAAGGGAAGCACAGCCAGAGAAATAACTTATAAAGAGCCAGGGTCAGAACAGCCAGTCCTGGTAGAGCCAGACTGCTTCCACCTCCCAGCTCCCTTGGCTAACACAAAAGCAGCATGTGTGGGGGGCAGGCACTGAGCAGGCTGAGGACAAGGTCAGTCTCACCTAGAGTCCTGCTTTGATAGCTCAGTAGCTTTGGATAAAGGACGTAACTTTCCTGAGATCTGGTTCTTGTATCCTCAGAGTAAAGGTAATACAATCCACCTCATGGGTAGAGTCCCTGCCATGGGATTAAGTGACATTTGCACCAAGTAAATTTCCTAGCACATCTTTGGCACCAAACAGTAAATCAGAAATCCGTTTTTAACACTGATATGTAAGTTTATGACTCACGTGATATATTTAATAGATTTCCTTAAGAAGCCCTGTGAGTGGGTGGGAAACATGGCTCCATCAGTGATGTACTTGCTGCCCCAAGTAGTAAGGACTTGAGTTTAGATCTCCAGAACCTACATGAAAGGTCTGGGGAAGGTAGTGTACGCCTATAATCCCTATACCAAGTGGGGAGAGGCTGGAGGATCCCTGAAGCTCACTGGCCAAACAGTCTAGCCCAATTGGTGAGTTCCAGGTTCAATATGAGACTTGCTCTCAAAACTAAGGTAGAGAGTACTTGAGGAAAGCATCTGACACTGACTCCTGGCTTCCACCTGTGCACACATCTATGCATAAGCACTCACTCGTGCGCACATACACGTAGGAAGTAGAAGCTGGTCTAACTGAAAAACCCAGAAGTAAACTTTTCACTTGCCTTGGGCTACAGACCAGTCCTCAAATGACATGCACACTGTCACCTTCAGTCTGTTCTCATAGCAAAGTACCATTCCATTCTGTTGAGACTTGGGCAATGAATTCTAAAATCCCTCTGAGCAAACATTGTTGAATGGAACACAGCCTCATAATCTTTGGCCTAGCTGGCTACACGGATTCACTGGAGACAAGGAGGTTTGCTTTGTCACACAGAGGACAGGTTGTACAAATGACCTTGCAGGCGGCTAGGCACATCCAAGGTTAACATGATTGCCAGGCTTCCACCAAGCTATCCTTGGATGTCGTTTAAATGTCCATGTATTATCTCCATTTCTGTAAGGAGGGACTTGAAAAGCCCTGTGGTTTGTTCACATTGCTTCTAAGGAAACAGTGTTCCACTGGCCATGACTGCTGGGTATTTGTCCTTAATGAAAAGCCAGTGAAACATCTAATCACTGGTGCTGATCATTGTTTAGAACGAAGCCACAAGAGAGTCTGGTATTAAGAGTCCTAGAGGCCAGCCTGCCTGCAGGAGTCCTGCCTGCTGGCCTGTAACTGGGGCTGCAAAGGGTAGGGTGTGGGGGCACAGGTTGTGCCCCTGAGCCTAAAGCCTAGAGGCTGAGGTGGTCGGCTAGGAGAACAAAGACTCACCTCTTGATCCAATCAGAGCTGGCAGAGTCTGTGTCTCAGGGAACAGCCACTTCCTCAGAGCCCATTACTTATGGTGGGACACCTTACACAGCCTCAGTTCAGGAGGAGGGGCTTGAACCTGCCTCAGCTGAATGCACCAGGCTCTGCTGACTCCCCATGGGAGGCCTTGCCTTGGAAGAGGTGGGAATGGGGGGTTTGTTTGGGGGGGAAGACTAGGGGAGGGGGCGGGAGGAGGGAGGAGAGGAGGATCTGGGGTTAGTATGTAAAATGAATAGAAAATTTCTTAATTAAAAAAAAAAAGAAAGAGTCCTAGAGGCCACCTTGTGGCTCCTGAGGAAACTCCATTTTGAAGAGTTCACAAATACCTATCCTATTTCTTCCGTGGAATCATTAGGGCCAGGCTCTAAGATACCTAATCCTGCATCTGGGGCCAAAAGAACAGCAGCTCTATTCCTAAGAAAATCAAGGAAGACTTCAAATATCAGGCATCCCAAGTAAATTCTTCCTCCGCTTGGCTGATAGCAAATCCTGCTCACCCTGTGGCTGCTCAGTGTGTTGATAGCTTGGCAGCCAGAGGCAGGGTGGCAAGTCCGTCTCTGCTGGCGCCTAGAGCCCAGCTTCAGGGCAGCTGGCCCTACCTTCTCTCTTTCCCTTTGGATAGCTTTGAGATCCTGAGTGTTGATGCATAAAGCCCGCATTGGCCTACTGTGATGTGTGGTACTCTTCACTCAGTAGTAACAGAGTAAGTGATCCTCTGAGGTGCCCAAAGCCCAGAGCCCTAGGATGCAGCAGCTGATCCTGAGCTGGACAGCACCCTCCTGCATCCCTCAGCCAATCACCCCTGTCTCCTGTAGTCTGTCAACCCCTGTGAGGAACGTAGGGTGGTTGTGGCTGGTCTTAACTCTGCAGATGAGAAGACAGACAGAGACAGCTTGGTTACACAGCTGATTAGCTCCAGGGTGGGACCCGTTTGCTCAGGCCTCATATCTTCGTCTTGTGGAGCTGAGTCTGCCGTTGATTTCTCTTTCTTTCCTTCCTGTCCTTCATTTCCGTTTCTCCCTTCCTTTCTAGCTACAGTCTACCTCTTCCTCTATCCCTTTTGCTTGCCCCCCTCTCCCTCCTCTCTTCCCCTCTCAACCCCTTCCTCTTCCTCTTCTCTTCCACAAGAATACCGGGCAAGGTCATAGGTGAACCTTCTAGAATTAACACCAACTTCACCATTCATCCAGCCATGTAAACAGGAGCTCCAATCAGTCTCAGAGGAAATCCCTTTGCCATTCTACAATCCATTATCTCTGGCTATTACAAAAAAAATGGGTGCTGTGTGTAATGTTCTGAGATAGCAGTTGATAGAATTCCTTAAAGCCCAAGAAAATGTAGGCTCAACCATGGATACCAACTCCATAACCGCACAGGCTGGCGCTTCAGAGCAGGTACGTGGAACCAGTTGTACTTTTACTTGTTCACATTTGAAAATGTTAAACTGGCACCCTGGAGTTGCAGCCACACCCACAGCTTTCTCCTCACATTCCCTCCTCTCTAAACTGGATACTCCAAAGATCCAAAAAGACCCAGCAAGCATTGGCTCTGTCTGGCACTGTAAATATGGATGTCTCAAAGATTCAAAGCAGTGGCATGACATTTTGCGTTCACAGTACAGCTTAGGAAGATGGGAACAAGCCTCATTAGTCACCCAACGATGCTTTCTAATGACCCTTCCTTCTCACCTCAATTTCTATTGATTTGCAGATGTGTAGAAGAATAGCTGATATCCAAATTACTCTCAGAACAGTGTCTGGTCTCATTTCCTCCCCTCATGTGAAAAATTAATGATAGGAAGGCGAGCTTTCACGAGTGCCTGACTCCAGGCTTGGGCTGAGCAGGGTGACTCTCATACTTGAAGAACATTAGCTTAATATATGTGGAGTCAAATACCTCCAGATCTTTATTGACAGACTACAACTCCAATCCTGGCCTTTTGCTCTTAGGCATCAGTTCCAAGGTGCAAAAGGAGCCTGGATCCTTGCAGTTCCATAGAAGAAGGGCACTGAATTATTTCAAGCATCTAAATGTCTTGGTTTGCACTCATGTCTCCACAGAAACTTCTCTAGACTCTCTTAACAACGCAAGGTTCAGTTGGTGGTTGAACTCAGTAATTGATTGAACCCAGAGACTGTTCTCTTTTGATTATATATATTCTTATACTATCAGAAGAAACTCATATGATTGGGAAGTGGTTGCCCAGAGTGACCAGTCACATCCAAGTAGGGCAGGTCAGTGCAGGTCAAGGTAATGCATGATGATATGCATTCCCTGCCCCCCACACAGAACTCACGTTCTGGTTCCCAAGTGTGTAATCATCACATATTTAGGAGCGTAAGCATATGACTCCTGATTCATCTAGCTGTGCTGACCCTCACCCTTGCTTGGTGCTTGTAACAGTGACCTTGGATCACCTCTGCCCCTTACTCAGCTTGACCTAAAGTTCTTTGCTACAGGGCTTGGAACTAACTAGCAGAGCCAACAGATGGCCCGGCCACCCAACATGCTCCTGGCTCTTCCCAAAAAGCCATGCAGAACTCTTCAGGGGTCCTTCTGAAGCAAGGAGGAAGACGGCTGTTAATACTCTGTCCAGAGGCACATCTTGAACTTCTTTAACTTGTTCATCCGTTCCTCTAAAGTGTCTTTCCATGGCCAAATACTTGCTTTGGAAATGAACTGGCCAAAGACCCCAGTGTAACAGAAAACCAAGAGCTAATTGGCTTAAGAGAAGGGCATTTGATTCATTAGCCGCCATGCAAGTCTCTCCTACCTTTGTAAAAAATTCCTTAGAGCCCTTAGAGCGGCTGTTAAGCTTTGGTTCTTATTTCAGTGAAGAACAGGAGCCAATAGGGTGGCATCTCAGAAGGGGTATGCTGGTGAAAAAAAAAAAAAAAAAAACCACTAAGAAATGGGCGTGGTTTGTACCTCCCCGGTGTTCCTTCTCATGGCTGGCATGGGCTTCTCAGTGCCTTCCAAAGAGACCCAGGCTGAGTCAAATTCCTGCTAAGACAAAGTCACATTTGGTTTCCTGGGGAATGCAGCCAAGCTGACTCAGAGGTTGAAGATTTAACAATAGCAGGAGGAAAAACAAACCAGACTTCAGCTCTCTTGATCCTGTACCATCTTAAGGCTGCCTCCCAGGGGCCAAGAGTGACGCAATCAGATGAGAAATGTGGTCTCATCTTCAGAGACTTGTTCTGCTAAGCATGAGCCAGACACAAGAAGAAACCGCTCAGGAGAAATGGAGGTCCACTCTGCCTCTGGGTGTGATGGACCTCCAGGTGGTCTTACGAGGACCAGCCTACCAGCATCGGTATGTGTTGTTGATTTGTTCCAGAACTTTCTCTCTGTTACCAAACCAGCTTCCCTGTTAGCATCTGCAACCATTTCTGGTTAACATCCACATTCCCTTAAGGCACTGGCAAACAAACCAAAAAAAGCAAAGTGAAGTTTGGTTTATGAAAAAGACAACTCTGCCATCTCACCTAGCTAACCCGAGAGTGTTAGGAAAGACCGCAGGATGAAGGCACACTGCCGGGCTACTGAGTCAACAGTAGGAAAGAGCTACTCATGGACAGAAAACCGCCACACTTCCTTACCTCCCAGAGCCGTCAAGATGCCTCACTAGTTGAAGGAAAATAATTGAATTCTCTCCTAACTTGTATAGCCATTCATTCATTCACCTGTTCATTCATTCATTCACTCATTCATTTGTTCAGATAACAAAGGCTTGTTTAGCACCCATTTACATGAAAATGGTTTTCATCCTCCATCTATTCACTTAGGAATCACATATTCCACAACTCAGCCACATGGGTCATATGCTCCCTTAGATGCATGGTACAGTTATGTAAGGCAAAGCTCACTGAAAGCTGAAACCTGGTAATTCATCCATTGAGTAATTCTTTCTTTTCATTCTAAAGGACCTTTTTATAGGGTAGGCATTCTGTTAGGCAGAAACAAACATTTTCATCCTAATCTTCTCTCCTGATCTTCTCTCTCATCCTCTTTTCAATTAATTGTCAGCCCTGCCCCACACCCCCCACACCCCACACCCCCCACACACACATATACCACATTTATAATCAGCCCTGCTAAGCACAGGAACAAAACCAATCCCAATGTGTGTGAACACTTGTGTGTGAGAACACATGCACATATTTGGCATGAAGGCCATGTGATGACCTCGGGTGTGGTTCCTCACATACTCTCCTCTGTTTGTGTTGTTGCTGTTTGTTTTGTTTTGAGCTAGGGTCATTCTTTGGCCTAGAAATCACCAAATAGCCTAGGATAGCTGCCAGTGAGCTCCAAGGATCCACTTGTTACTCTCTCCCCAGCACTAGAATTACAAGTCTATGCCCAGCCTTAAAAAAAAAAAAAAAAAAAAAAAAATGGGTTCTAGGGATCAAACTCAATCCTCATAGGTGCAGAGCAAGTGCCTCCCTTGTTGAACTAGTGCCCCCAACAGCTCTCTGGATATGTGGATCTGTGAGTGTGCATGCACACAAGCTTATTTTAGGAGACCTCTCAATGGGAGACATACCTCTTGAGTTATTCTGTAGTGTTCTTCCACAGACACTGGAATAGTTCAGCACAAAATCCGGGCAGTCACACTGTGGGTTCAAGACAATAGAGAAAGAGGCCCTGAGCAGCGCTCACCTTGGGCTCTGAGTGGAATCAGAAGTCGCCAGGACAGCGAGCTCTATGGAGGAGACTTGTGACATATCATTGTCTTCCACTCTGGAAGTGATGACCAAAACAAGCTCCCAGTACACATAAAGAGTTCAGTAAACACTTACTGCTGAAAACTAAAGAAACATCAAATTTGTTGACCTGTGAGCTCCTCTGAGGTACAAAAGCTGGGCCTGAGCCCATCTTATAGTCTCCCAGTGTCTGTCCCTCCTCTAGGAACCAGTTTGAAGGTTCCCCCTCACCTTCTTATTACTATGCCAGGCATGAAATACTTCTCCATGTAGTTTATCCACATGGCAGTTTCTCTCCACCCTTTATAAGCACATTAGTTATCTTTTTATTCAATTCTAGTCTTTATTCTCTGCCCTGATTAACAAATTGTCAGGCACCTTCCCTACCACAAGGTCTTATATACTCAAGGAACAAAAATTAATTTTTCTATAAGCTACAGGGACAAAATAGCTATAAAAGAAAACAAATAATGCCTTTGCCAAACCGAACACTTGCATGGCTTCTGGGTCAGCTCTGTTAGGCTCTACAATTCTCTAGACATAGATAATCAAGAAGAAAATTCATCATGGCCACAGGAAACCAAACACCAGGTCCCCGGTACTGTGTGCCAGACACCGTAGCCTGAGTAAGATGGAGGACAGGCGGAGCAGGAGCCAACCCAGATTCTTGGGCCACCGGCCACACCGGAATTCAGGTCATTGTCCTCTGCCAAGGATGTTTATCAAAGCAGCGAACAGACATTTTCTGAGTCTGGTTCTATCTTGGAATGTTAGTGTTGGGAGTTCAGTTGGCTTCTGTCCTCCTGGGCAGACATGGTAGACATTTGGGAATGTAATGGTTTGGTGGTAGGGAGCACATGGCCCAAACACAGCATTTTATATGTTGTTTCACATTAGCAAAATCGCTTGAGATGAGTAGAAGTTGAAATAGGGGCCTGATCTCCTTATTTATGACTGTGTCATTTGGGGACAGCCCACATCTGGCAGAAACACTACAATCTGTCTGCCACAGAACTCAGCCCATTAAATTGGATGGAAATATTCCTGATTCCAAACTCCCACGACTCTGATATTCTAAGGAACTTTCAGAAACTGTATACAGAGCAAGGCTGGAGCTGTCTGGCCTGAAGGACATCTCTAGGAACACTTCAATGGGTAAATATGAGAAAATAGTGTCATTGTAATAGGAGAGCATGACCTTCTGGAGGCAGGAAGAGAAACCTAGTCCTTGATACAGCTACAGAAAATGGCTGGGCTTTTGTCTGTGACCATGTCCAATATTACATTAAAGAAGCCACTATCTTGTCCCAGTATTGATGAAGAGGGGACAGTGCCAAGCAAGCCTGTGGAAAAACACTGGTGCCCTCTGACTTCGATTTGTGAATGAATGTTCCCAGAATCTTGAGGGCCATGGCTGTGAGACTCTATGCTATGATGGAGAAGACACAGTTGGAAGTGAGCTTGATTCTGCACTTGACACTTTTCTCTACTCACATCACTGAGAAAAGGCAGTGTGACATGGAAGACAGGCAATTGTCTACAAAACACAGTGACTAAGGCTGCTTTCTCCAAGGGTCTGCTCTGGCCTGTCCATCCTTTATGCTGGCTTTTCTCAAAGATATTTCCCAGACCATCACCATTAGCATCACCAAATACTCACTAGGAAAACAGGTCCATGGGTGCCATCTAGACCTCTAGAACTAGACACTCTGAGGTAGGCCTAGAGATTTGTGTTTGAATTAGTCTTCCAGATCATTCTGCTGCAAGCCATCACTCCACTTTCCAACAACAAGAAACCTGGATCCCATCATCCTATAAAAAGAATATAGAGACACTTGTGTGTGTTTCCACAGTTCCAGAGGCTGGTGAGTTCAAGCCTTCTTGCTGTACCATTCTGTGGCATCACACACAGAGAAGGGGCAGAATGGAGGAAATGGAAGGGAGAACAGATAGAAGTGAGAGATGGAAAGGGGGATGGGAAACCATGGGGCCTTCTTATGATGAGCCAAACCCCACTTGAATGTTCCGTTCATGAAGGTGTGTCTCCCACTTCCTAGTCACCTTTTGAAGGGTCCACCTCTTACTGTTGCACTGAGTGTTACATTTCCAGCATGGTGAGCATGGTGTGTATGTGTGTGGGGGGGGAGGGAGTTCATCCAAATCATGTGAGGGTTTGGGGGTATGGGGGTGAAATTTTGTGATAAACCTGTTTCCTATGGCATGAGTCCCAAGGGAGTGAGCTGGTAGTTAGAAAATTGGGGTTTAAAATCCATCTTGCAGAATCTCCTCTCATTTCAGATTAAAAAAAAAAAAGAAAAAGGAAGGAAGGAAGGAAGAAAGGAAGGAAGGAAGGAAGGAAGAAAGGAAGAAAGGAAGAAAGGAAGAAAGGAAGAAAGGAAGAAAGAAAGAAAGAAAGAAAGAAAGAAAGAAAGAAAGAAAGCACAATATTTTGCCCCCTTTTTTGGCATTAAAGTGAGTCAGATAATCATGTGGAAATTGGTCACCTTCCCCCTCCCTCTTTGAGATAACATCTCCTATAGCTCAAGCTACCCTCAAACTCTCTATATAGCCAAGGATGACCTTGAACTTTTGATCCTACCACCTGTCCTGGGATTACAGTCATTTGCCACTGCACACAGTGTATGTAAGGACCACAGTGATCAAATCCAGGGTTGTGTGCATGCTAGGCAAGCAACCTACCAACACAGCCATATCGCAAGTCTGCAGCTAGAAGTCCTTCTTTTGAAAGAAGCTGATTTTGAGTGGTGACAAGTGTGCACTTAGAAGTTAGATGGATGAAGTCATGTTCATTTCTGTCACACATTAACCAAGTGCCTGGGCAAACGGTTAGCCTCTCTGTCCCCTGCCCCATTTCTTCTTTGGTAAATCAGAGTAATAGTGCTGAGCTCTGTGGGCAGAGGTAGGCATGGGAGTGGGCAATGCACACAGAGCAGGCTTAGGAGCACTACTGTCCAGGGAGGGCCTGGGCTGCTTCTTGCCCATGCTGAGCACAGTTCACTTGCAGTGAACAGTACCCATGTCCAAATGTTCCTCCCCATGAACTTCAACTCCCTGGAGCTCTTCAGAACTGCTCTTTGGGGTCAGTATAAGACAGGGACTGAGAAACAGATCCCTAAGGCACAGGTTTAAGGTAAAGCAGGAAAGTGTTTATCATCACTGGCCTTTGAAGCTCTGGGATGATTGTGGTCGTCCTCATTCCTCATTCTTATAGTGGTGCCAGGCAGAGGGGAGCCTCCAGACAGGCCTCTGGGCTGTATGTGCTAAGACTATACAGCTGGCAGTCACTGAGGGAGGAAACTGCTGTTGGGAAACCCTTGGCAGTTAATTGTTTCTGTTGCTCACTTCCGAGCCTGACCCAAAGAGACACCTAGAGCATCCTGCAGCACCACTCTGCTCCCTGAGATCTCTAAAGTCTGTAACCATGAACACAGTGGGACAAACTGGCAACACCTTAGAACATCAATCTCCAGGGCTCTAGCTCTTCCCTGTGGGTTTCAAACTCATCTCCTGGTCCCTTAGAGAAGTCACTGTCATCAGAAGAGAGTCTTCCTCTCCAGGCTCATGAGGGTCCTGCTGCTAGATCAGGATAGCTCAGGACCCTTCCTGAGGTGGGGTGAGGGTTTGGGTGTTCTATACCTTAGACCTCTGAGAATCTCTGTTTCATTCCACATATCCAGTATGCTCCTATCTCCAGGCTAGAGGCCCCCTCACTCCTCTCAGAATTATTCTGTAAAGAAATGCAGCATCCTTCTATTAATTAGTATAGAGAAGGCCACTCAGCTATAGAGAAATGGCTGGCAGATCATGGAATAAAACCTCATGCATCCACTTGAAAAGATATGAGGATCGTATGTTCTCTCTCAGACATGAAAGCCACAAAAGTTGACCTAAAAGTAAAATACAGAATGAGGAAGGTTGTGGTTCAGTGTGTAAGGCTGATGGGTTTGATTAAGACTCATCATCTTGGCTACAGAAATACATACTGACCTCCACTAATACAATTAACACATATTAACACAGCTGTACTTAGAAATACCCTTAATGACTTACAGAAAATGTTCCTACTATGATATATATAAATCCTAAACCTCCCAGAGCCGTGTCCTCTGAACATAACTGACCTCTGAGCATAACTTCTGAGCCACCACCACCATCACCAGCAGCAGCAGTTTGGTACTTTCTAGAAATGCTACTTCTCTGGCCCCACCTGAGACCTTCCGAGTCACAGGTTCTGTGGGTGAGCCCACAGCAGTATGAATAAACAAACCTGTGTATTGTCAGCATCATAGAAGAAGGCATTATACAGTCATTTGAAAAGATCATGTCTATGAGCCAGACACAGCTTCCAAAAAAAATTTTTTTTAATCTCTGTGTGGATATTCTTGTATATGAGTACAGGCTTGTGTGTGCCACAGCACACACATGAGGATTGGAAATCCTCAGGTACCAGTCCTTTCATAGAGAAACAGATCCTCTTGCTATTTGTCACCGCATATTCCAGGCTAGCTAGAGCCCAAGCTCCCAGGCATCCTCCTGCCTCTGCCTCCCTTCTTGCCATAGGATGGCTAGAATTACACACAGGTATCACCATGTCAGCTTTCTATGAGTCTGGGCATCCAAACTTAGATCCTCAAGCATGGAGAAGGAGTACTTTTCCCACGGCACCAGCTCCCCAGCCTGAGCTTTCAAACTTCTAAGTGTAAGACTGTTTGATAATGGAGTCTTGAAAGGGAGTGAAACCTGGAAAGAGAAATACATCTGTCTACGGCCAGATCAGGAAGGAGTTCTGCTGCTTCTGTGGTGCATTCTAATTGTTCTAAAATGGGCATGTTTTGTTTTCACACTGAAACAAGTTGAAGCACAGTTCTGTTTCTACCACACACTATTATGTCTTTCAACTATTTGAACACCTTCAAAGGTCTTCAGTCTCCTGTACCGGCTTCAGTAGAAGACCTCTGATGAGTCATCCCTCTTAGCCCCTCCACTTAGCTACTGACTCTGTCACCTCACTTCTTCAGGACCCCTCCTTCATTTATAAACGGCTTTTAAAAACTGTGGCAAGCCCCTTAGCCAGTTCTCTGTAAAGCACAGTATTTCCTTGTGTATATAGTTAGAGGTCAGTGCATGTTCACACATTAGAAACAGGTTTAGCATCTGCATATATTTTCATGAACAATTTACATTTTGTTTGGGTAGATGTTTGTTTTCTTTACCACATCCACTTGGAGTATTTTTAACAAGCTGACCCTTCTCCTTTCCAGGGTTCATTTACAAAGTAAGCAGATGGAGTGGCTTTGCCTTTAGACAAGAGGTTAGGTTCTGAAAATCAGCAAATGGGGTAACTATCGCATGGAGCCAAAATTACTCCATCTCTGTAACAACAGCATAGACTGCTGGTCCTCTAGCCCTGGGACGGACATTACCAGAGAAAGAATTGGTGCAGGCAGAGGGCCTGTTGGTCAGAAAGTTACACCTCTCAACTCCAGAATCTTTGGCACTCTAAGATGTTCATGGTGCAGGAGGCCCTCACTCGGAGCTCAAGTGAGGAATGTATGTGTGGTTGGCGATAGAAGCCAGAGGTCAACTTCAGGTGTCCTTCTCTATTACATTCTACCTTATCTTTTTATATAGGCTCTCTCACTAAACCCAGGGATGACCAATAGGCTAGACCAGCTGACTAGCAAGTTTGAAGCAGCTGCCTTTCTCTACTCCAAGGGTAGAGTTAGACTGTGTGTCTTACTTGGGGTTTCTGTAACAGTGATGAAACACTGTGACCAAAAAAGCAAGTTTGGAAGGAAAGGCACTGTTCATCATTGAAGGACATCAGGACAGGAACTCAAACAGGGCAGGAACCTGGAGGCAGGAGCTGATGCAGAGGCCATGGAGGAGAGCTGCTTACTGGCTTGCTTCCCCTGGCTTGCCTAGTCTGCTTTCTTACAAAACCCAGGGCCACCAGCCCAGGGACAGCGATATCACCCACAGTGGGCTGGGCGCTCTCCCATTGATCATTAATTGAGAAAATGCCTTCCGGCTGGATCTCATGGAGATAGTTCCTCAGCTGAGGCTCCTTCCTCTCTGATGACTCCAGCTTGTGTCAAGATAAGAGAAAACCAGCCAGGACACTGTGCCTCCACAGCTGCACACAGGTCCTCACGCTTGTACACCAGGCCCGCAACTAACTGAGCCAGCTCTCCTCTTTCTGTCTCAGAGGTGTTTAGATGGCTCCTTTTCTTTTGTCGTGGCTGAGGTGCATCACTGCACTTGCCTGGGTCAACCGTGCTGTTGGTAAAACCTCCCTGTATCCCAGCTGCGCCTTCTCTCATTCTGAGGACTTCTCTCTTTTATCCACCCCATGCCAGCACCCAACATCCTAGCAGATGTTCTCCCCATCAAGAAAGATGCTGGGTTGGGGATTTAGCTCAGTGGTAGAGCGCTTGCCTAGCAAGTGCAAGGCCCTGGGTTCGATCCTCAGCTCAAAAAAAAAAAAAGAAAGAAAAAAGAAAGATGCTGCCCACCCCACCCCCTTCACACACACACACACACACACACACACACACACAGACACACACACGATATTCAGGTTTGACTCATCCTCAAATCCTAATCTAAAGCCACATGTCCTGACCTCAGCAGACAGGGGTTCTGATTCTGAGTGCTTAGGAATGTGTTTCTCTGTTGATTACATTTACATTTGAATGTATCTTTATTTGTCTAGACTTACAGAGATCTTTTTTGTTGCTTAAAACAAAAACAAAAAACAAGGTCGTAAAGTATCCCAGGTTTGTCTTGAATCCACTATATGTGTGTGTACATGTACATATGTTATACACACACACACACACACACACACATATGGCTGGCTGTGAACTCTTGATTATTCTGGCTCTACCTACCACATGCTGGGATTATAGACTGCATCACCACACCCAGTTTTATGCAGTGCTGAGTACAGGGCCCAGGATTCCTTTGTAGAGGCTATGGAAGCATTCTACCAACTGAGCTACATCTTCAGCCAAGGCCACATCCAGATACGTTTACATCAAAGTTGATTAAATCCTAGATCTACTTTGCTAGTCAACATTCGGTAATTTATGAACCCCCACCCCTCCACCCCCCACTCCAACAACAGCAACACACACATGCACTGAGATAACATCGTACTGACTTTTTGGAGCTGGAGTGAATGCTTGGGGAAATAGTGCACTGAGCAGCTGGCACAGTATTTCACACACACACACACACACACACACACACACACACACACACACATACACGCACACGCACTCACTGCCCGCACATTCTAGCTTAATCTCTTGTCTCCTTGGTTACCGATGAACAGAGCATCTCCTCGAGCATTTGCTCACTGAATGAGTGAATGGATGAATGTGAAGCCCTTAGAGCGCCCCCCCCATGAGCACTGAGGAGTTGGCACCACTAACCCCCTACAAATTCATAACAAAATATAAACCCACAAGTTCAGCCATCCTTGTGGCAGGTATGGGATGCTTATTGGTCAATGTTTTCTGTCTTGAGAAAACTTCCACAGACCGCCCAGGTTAGACATCATCCCAAACCACTGCATTTTCACCCATAAAATTTGAATTATGATGCTGATCAGTGATTTTTTTTTTCTTGCCTCACCACAAGAAAACCTGAGGTGGATGGGGGCCTTTAGGGAGAAATTTTATAAATAGGGAATGTTTAAGGTAATTTGAAAAATCAGAGCAGGAGTTTGTAAATTAGCATATTTCAGTCACACAAATTCTAATCACTCAGCGATCTCAATGTCGCCTGAGGAGGCCACAGGGCAAACCCGGCTGCTTTTTGGGGTTGTCAAGTATCTCAAGCTATTCCTCGGGAGTTGGGGTTTGGCAAAGCCAGAAATCCATATTGCCAAGTCCTCCTTCCCCCTTAATGTTTAAGCCCACGTGTACTTTCAGGAAACTTAACCCGTATGTTTCTGTTTCCTTTAGACTTAACTCATAAAAATGGTTTCTCAAAGCAATTTGATGTTCCCCAAATCTTGGGAGCCTTTATAATGATATTTTTTAACCTTTCTCCTTTCCCTGAGACAGAGGAAATTGCATTTTTTTTAAAAAAAAGAAAATGAAACTGAAAGTCTCAAGGTCAGTATGGACGGGTCAGACACCCGAGTTCAAGGTTAAAGCATTTGAGAGAATGACAGGTCCCTCTGCAACACAGAGGCCAGACTCCTCAGAACACCAGCAACAGCACTGTTGTGAAACAGACTCTTCAGATGCTAGCAGTCCATCCAACCAGCTTCTCTCCATTTTGTACTTCCATATTGAGAAGCAGGCTCCGTGTGCCTTAGAATTTAGAATCCCTCACCCTCAGCTTCAGAAATCAGTGCACACGGGTGTTGTAACATGATTGTGACCACCGATTTCAAAACATAGTCATTATTTTCTTTTTGAAAAAAACTGTGTGTGTTCATGTAGCAGGGGGGTGCATGTGCATGTGGTATTCCTCAGGAGGCATCCACCTTGCCTTTTGGGACATAGTCTCTCTTTAGTCTGGCACTCTCCTATTAGGCTAGGCTGGCTAGCCAACAAGTCTCAGGAATCCTCCTGTCTCCACATTTCCAGTGCCAGGGTTAGAAGCATGTACCACCGTGACCTAGGTGTTATAGCTTGGGTTTCTAGGGATCAAACTCGGTTCTCATGCTTAGACAGCAAGCAGCTCACCAACTGAGCTACCTTACAGCCTTGGCCCCAGAATTTTCTTACCCAGTTTTCTGTATCCTCCCTAGAGAGAGAGAGAGCACAAGAGCTGCATACCCATCTTGAAAGTCATAGGCAATGCTGTCATGGAGCTCTGTAAAGAGACTGTTCTTCCAAAGGTAGTTTAGTTTCTGGACAGGCTTCCATAATACCCTGCCTATCCACCGTGCAGGGAGATCTGTCCCAAGAGATAGCACAACCTCTCAGATACACAGGAGGGTGCCCAGAGTTGTTTGACCTGTATCACCTTACTGTTAGCCTTCTCCCCTTGCCTATGTCTTCTGGGGTTCCACTCTGGTCCGTTCCCTTTCTAGCAGCTTTCTCACTAAAGATACTAGGTATTAAAGGTATCAACTCTCACAGTGATGGCCTATATTAGTGTAGACCAATCAATCGTACTAGCTAAATTGAATCTGAAATGCTCTAAACCATTGGACTGGCTCATCCCATCCCATTCTAACTACATGGCATAAGCAAACTAACAGAATGGCCTGAGCTTAGGCTTTCTCCACCACAGAGATCAAAAATCCATTTGGATATTCATCTCTCAAAGAGTGCTGCCAATCAGAGAGCTAACCAAAGGACACCATAGTGTCTCTGGTATATTTTTTTTTCAAGCTGGAGTTTTTGGATGATGAGAATGCAGGGCTCCACGGGGCTTCTCTCCATCACTGAGGGCAGCTCATGGCGGGTGGGACAGCAAAACTCAGCCCTGCGTGGCTGATTGTAGAATAAGAGGTGAGCCTGTCTCCTAAGCAGGAACCCCAAACCAGGGGCGCAGGGCTGCACAGATCTCAGAAGACTGTCAGAAAGGAGTCAATCTGGAAAATTCAATGAGTCCACAGGGGTGTCAGATTTCACACACTGATGAGTCCCAGGTGGGCTGGTGGCATTGTTCAGCACTGTAACACTTGCCTAGTGTGTGGGGACCCTCAGCCCCACCCAAACAACCAACCCTCCAGACAGACCAGCGGAGTAGTTTAAGATCTCCCCCTCTCTGGTGATCTCACACTGCCATGTGGAGATCACTGTGTGGAGTCAGGCCGTGGATCAGATATTACCTACATTAACTCCCAGAGCTTTGCTCTGTATCAGGTGTCATCCCTGCGCCACACATCAGGAAACCAAGGCTCCTAAAGATGTTACTGAAATGATCCATTTGCTCAGTGAATAGAAGCTCTGGAATTCAAACACAGTCAAACTCTGAAGCCAGCCTCTTCCTTTAGACGGACATCTCTGTCCATTGCAGTAATTACGAAGACTGATAAGAACCTATTCAAACAGACAGAAATAGTTAACCCACACTCTCCCAAGGCAACCACGTTGTTAGTATAGAGACTGTATTTCTATGTTTTTGCCTATATTATCAAATCTAGAAACATCTAGACCTTTCTGACACAAGCATAAGAACTGTTTTTGGACCTGTTTTGCTTTGTTTTGTTTTGTTTTAAGTTGTCTGGAGTATCCTTCAGTCATGTGTACTCCCCCCCCCCATGACCCCTCCTCCTTTCTCCTGAGGTGAGGCTTCTCTATGTAGCCCATTCTGGCCTCAGACTCTGTCTGATTTTTCTGCCACACAGACTCCCAAATGCTGGGGTTCCTGGTGCATGCTACCAAACCTGGCACAGAGAGGCCCTCTTTCTTTTTCCTCTTTAAAAACTTACTGACATACATTAACTGTACAAAATAATGTGTCTCACTATGATGTTTTCATGCATGTATATAATATACTTGGATCATCTCTCTTTTTCCCATCCTGATGACTCATTATTCTTCTCAGTGGCCCCTCTAATTTCACGCCATACACATATAGATTAGATGGGTAGGTAGAGTCCACACACATGAAAAATATATGTTGTATTTGTCTGAGTCTAGCTTATTTCACCACATAATGATCTCCAGCTCTTCTCAGTAACTGCCTAGTATTCTACTATAAAGGTTATTGTTTACTTAAATTTATTAAGTAATTCAATTGATCCCAACTTTTGATAACTGGAAACTCAATTACAATAAAGTTTGTCTTGCTTATCCAGAAGTTACTGCATACTTATTTAAAAGCCACTATGTCTTCCAGGGAGTATTGTTGATGTGTGAGTAAATAGCAGGCCAAATTGTCAGGCAAGTCATATTATCTTCCTACTTGGATACTTGGACTTTATCGCTAGAGAGTCGATGGGAGCCAATGATTCCATTAGTCTCAATGAGCCATCATTATGGTCCAACTCAGGAGCAGTTCTGTTGGCCAGGTTTTAAAAGTGATCATGTATGCAATATTACATTCAACAAACTCTTCTCTCTCTCTCTCTCTCTCTCTCTCTCTCTCTCTCTCTCTCTCTCTCTGTCTCTCTCTGTCTCTGTCTCTCTCTGTCTCTGTCTCTCTCTGTCTCTGTCTCTGTCTCTCTCTCTCTGTGTATGTATGTGTGTGTGTGTGTGTGCATGTGTGTGTGCGTGTGTGTGTGTGTGTGTGTGTGTGTGTGTGTGTGTGTGTAAAAAACACTGAAACACTGCACTAAGCCCCGGTTAGAGAGCAGTGAACCTAGGTAACTTTCCTACCAGCCAATGACATAAATGGCTTATGCAAAATCTACCTGCCACTCGGCATGATGGTAACTCTCTGAGTTGACATAGTCCTGGTGTCCTCAGAAGACTCTGTGATATACAACCTCTCTCATTATGTCATTTGCTTCCTTCTTACCAGGATGTTTGATTGTTTTAGTACTGGGTTTTAAGAATTCTTTAAACTTTCCACCCACTCGTTTCCATTGAGACATGGTTTTGAACATCTCTCCCTGTGCTGCACCTTGGCTTCCCAACCCCCCTCTTTAAGGAGTCTGTTGACAAAGCAGAGGGCCATCTTTCCAAAGAAGTTCATCAACATTCTCCTTTCTAGATGTGATGTGACATTAAGTCTCTGAGCTCTGTCATCTGGGCCAGCTGAGACATTGTGGAGATTTGATTGTTTCTATTTTGTGGTACACACACACACACACACACACACACACACACACAGCAAAGGTCAAAGGTCAATGTTAGGTATCTTCCTCAACCTCTCTCCACATTATGCTCTGAGACAGGGTCTCTAATTGAATCTGGAGCTCATGGATTTCTCTACACTTGCTGGCAATCGACCCCACCCCCACCCCCAACCCAAGCAATCTACCTGTCTCTCCTTCCCCAGTTCTGCCATTATAATGGGGTTATAAGCAAACAAAGTCATGTCCAGCTTTTGTTTTGTTTTTTGTGTGTTTGTGTTTTGAGACAGGCTCTCTCTATGTAGTCCATGTTATTGTGGAACTCACTGTGTAGACCAGGCTGGCCTTGAACTCACAGAGATCCTCCTGCTTCTACGTTCTAAGTGCTGAGATTAAAGTCATGTGTCACCATACCTGGCCACACCCAGCTTTTCCTGTGGGTTCGAGGTCGAACTTGAGATTTTCATGCTTGTGGGCAGGTACTTCAACTATCTGAGCTCTCTGCCCATTCCTATTTTTTGCTCCTGGATGTCTACCCACTGCCACAGCACCTGACATGCTGTCTTTCCTCCAGTGCATAACTTTTCCATCTGCAACACGATCCAACTACATTTGTGTAGGCTAATTCCCAGATTCTCTGCCCTGCTCCAATCTCTGTGTCTGTCTCTGTCAGTCAGTTAGATGGGCAGCATCATTTCCTGGGGATGGGTTCTGGACATGGATAGGTAGAAGTACCAAACAGAATGTTAAACATGCATGCATTAATTCTCTCTTTGCTCTCGACTGTGAACACGACCACCTACTTCAAGATCCTGCCTTGGCTTCCCCACAATGATGACCCATAATCTGGAATTGCACACTTAGTAAACCTTTTTATTTTCTTTTTTTGCTTAAAGATTGCTTTTGTTGGAGTATTTTATCACAACAACAGAAACAAGACTATAAAGAATATTCTAAGTCTTGAACTTTAGTAGACTGATCCCTACCATGTTAGTTCCAACTTTGGAGTCACCCAGCTATTTTGTTTGCCATTTTGCATTTTAGAAAATCATTTTCTACATAAAACAACAACAAAAAAACCCAACAACAACAAAAAAATGTACTTGGATTTTGATAGGAATTACAGTAAACCTCTATGCCAGCGTTGGTGGAATAGAATTGGATTGTGTTTCCTTGCTTGGATCCCCTGCCTTAGCAGCCCTGGTGCTCTGTTGAGTACAGTGGGGAGAAGCAGCTCCTATGACAGGTTCTTGATCATAGGCGAATGCCTTCAGCCTTCCAACCCTTGCTAGTCTGTTAGCTGCCAGTTTGGGTTCATGTGCTTTATCAGTCTGAAGACCTTCCCTTTGCTACTCTTCTGAGAACTGTTCTTACGAGTGATCTAGTAAATGTTGAATCTACCTAATCATTTCTAGGCATCAATTGATAGGATCATGTGAATTTTCTTCTCCCAACTCTTCATACAAATAATACTGGTTTTCAGTGCAAGCCAGCCTTGCTTCCCTTAAATACTCACCACTTTCTTGGTGTGTAATTCTTTCTATATGTTGGTGAATTCTCTTTGCTGATCTTTTTATTAAACGTTTTATTAAAATTCATAATTCATGTGATGTGTTTGGATCCAAACCACACCCATCCCCTCTCTTCTAGTTCCTCATGTATCCACCCACCACTGTTCCCTATCAACACCATGTTCTTTGTCTCTCTGTCTCTCTTTTCTCTGTCTGTCTGTTTCTCTCTCTCTCTCTCTCTCTCTCTCTCTCTCTCTCTCTCTCAATTCAATGCTTACTGAGTCTATTTAGTGATGCTTTCTGTACATGAGTATGAGACCTTCTTTTAGAGCATGCATAACCTCTCAGAATCCCTGAAGAAAAGTGGCACTCCCTCTCCCAGCTGCCATTAACTGCCAGTGGGTCCTTAGTAGGAGTAAGATTCTCCCAGTGCATGATGGGATTTGGGCTGACGACCTTGTATGAGTCTTGTGCCTGCACCCCCAAGTTTGCTACTATTTAATCAGATGATTTTTGCTTCTACGCATATGAGGGATATTAGTGTGCAGCACTGCTTCCTCTCTCTCTCTCTCTCTCTCTCTCTCTCTCTCTCTCTCTCTCTCTCTGTATCTATCTATCTATCTATCTATCTATCTATCTATCTATCTATCTCTGTATTTGGTCTGATTTTGTTACCAAAGTAGAGACATGTTTCATCCTCCTCTGTGTCAGAAGAGCTTGAGTAGGATTAGTATTAATTCTTCTTTAAATGTTTGGTGGACTTCTCTTAATGATTCGATCAGGGCCTGAAGAGGTGCTTGTCTCAACATCATGAGTTCAATTTCCTTGATAGTTCAAAGACAAGTTATATCATTGGTTTCATACAGGAAGTTGGGCTTAGCTGTACTTTTCAAGCAAGTAGACTATGTCATCAAAGGTTCAAACTCAGGCTTGTGAAACTGTCCCCTTCCCTTCTGGTCCTTCCTGTAGTATATGTGGGACAGGCAGTGGCCTCCTGCTCCCATCTCTACTTCCTTCCCACCTCAGTCATTGCTCCAGCCCCAAAGCAGCAGCTCCAGGTAGCGTTTCCCAGTGACTGGTGATGGTGAGCATTGCTTTCATAAACCTGTTGGCAATTCTTCTTGTAGGAAATGCTTATTCAGGCTCTTTGCCAAATTTAAAAACTGGTTTTCTTGCTCTTGTGTGGCTGGAGTTCCTATCTTGGATACTGACCTTGGATACTGATCTGGAGTAGGGTTAGGAATGCTTTTTGTTTTTTCCTTCTGTGTAGATTGCCTCCTCACACTCTTGACTGCTTCTTCCACTGTGCAGAAGACTCTTTTAGTCTACTATAAAAACATTTGTTGTTGCTCATTGCCTTGTTTTGGGGATCAGGTTTTAAAGATCATCATTGTTAAGTCGGTTTCAGGAGGTTCTCCCTAAGTTTTATGGTAGTCATTTTACAATGTGCAGTCTTATATTTAGAACACCTACTTTAAGATGATATTGTTCATAGGCTACACATCCATGTTCACTCTCCTGCCTGTGGGTTTCCCAACAAGAGTGACTGAAGAGACACCACCATCCTGTATACTTGGCCCCACTGCTAAAGATCAATTGGCTGTTAATATGTGGATTTATTTCTGGGCTCTGTATTCAGTTCCATTAACCTATATATCTGGGATTTTTTAAATTTCAATACCATATTGTTTTGATTACTATAGCTTTGAAGTATGTTTTAAAATCAAATGGTGTGGTATCACCAGCTTTGATCTTCCCTCACAAGATTGCTATGATTATTGTGGTTTCATGTGACTCCATATATATTTTAGAGTTGTCTGTCCTGTCTACAAAATAATGTCATTTTTGTTTTTACAGAGATTGCACTGAAACTATAGACCTCTGTGGCTAATATACATATTTTGACAATCTTAAATCTTGAGCTGAGAAGATGGCTCTGCTGATAAATGCTTCAAAAGTCTGAGGACCTGAGTTCAATTCCCAGAACCCATATAAAAATATAGTGTTTGTGATATGTGGCTTGCAATCCCAGAACCACAGAAGGAGAACCCCTGCATCTTGCTGAACTCTCAGCCTAATCCACTTGGCTAGTCCAGTGCCAATGAGAGGCCCTGTCTCAAAACAATTGTAGATATACTGAGGAATGACATCTCTGGCTCCATTCATACAGCCACACCTATGTATACACACCCCACACGTGTGTGCCTGATACAGCCACACCTATGTATACACACCCCACACATGTGTGCCTGATACAGCCACACCTATGGATACACACCCCACACATGTGTACCTGCACCCACAGGAACACCCACACATACATAAAAATGTTAATTTCTCAAATTCATGAATATGGGACATCTTTCCACTTATTTATGTTACTCCTTTTTGGTTAAATTTGTCCCTTAGAATTTTAACTTTTGCTGTTGTTAGTAAGTGTGGGTAGAGGTGAGGAACCTAGATAGGGGCTGGCCAATGAAATAGGGAAAAAGAAAAGAATTTTAAGGTGGGGAGTAGTGGAGCAATAGAACACACCTGATATGAAAGTGGAAGCAGGAATATTGGGGTGTAGGGTACAGTGGAGGAGCAGGAAGATTGGAGGAAAAACAGGGGTGGGAACCAATCAAAGCTGTGTATGAAAGTGACACAGAAAATAATTTTTTTTAATTAACAAGAAAAAAATGTTTTTTTAAATTTCTTTCTAGTATCCTAACTTTTGTTTGTTTGGTTTTTTCTGTTTCTAAGTATGCATTAAATTTAAAGATAACTGTATTCAAAAGGTAGGGACATTATTTTTATATGAACTTTAAAATTAGTTATTAATAAGAAAAATCATTTTAAAGTTATTTTCCTCATAGTTAAAGATAGAATGATAGACTATGGAAAATTGTTTTTTGAAAATTATTGTATGTATATTTGTGTGTCTTGTGTATGCTTGTCTCCCTATATAATGTGTGATGTGTGTGTGTGTTCATGTGTGTGTGATGTTTGTGCATGGTCATGTGTACATGTTCAGATGTGTAGTGTGTGTGCTTGTTTATACCTGTTTATGTGTGTGTGATGTGTGTATATGTTCATGTATGTGAATGCAGATGCATTGCCATGGTATACATGTGGAGGTCAGAGAACAACCTTGTATGTTGGTCCTCACCTCTTACCTTCTTTGAAACAGTCTTTTATTTGCTTCTTTATACACTGGGCTAGCTGGCCTTTAAGGTACTGAGAAATCTCCTGTCTCCACTACCAATCAGTGTAGGAAGGCTAGGATTGCAGATGTGCTACTGTGTCTGGCTTTACAGGCAGGGGTTCGGGAGGGCCACATCTAGAACCTCATACTTGTGTGCACAGGCTATACCCACTGAGCTATTTCTTTTGCCCCTACAGCAGACATTTTTAGGGATAAACTTATGCAGCTGTGTTCAGTTTCTTAAACCTTTCCAGTTGTAAAGCATGTCAGAGGAAACACAGGAAGGACACTGTGCACATTTGTATTGAAGACTGAATTTAGACTCCACAAGATGATTCATATAGAATGAAATATTTTGGAAAAAATTGCTTTGTGAAAATTATCAGTGTAGATATACTACCATTTTATTTCCAAAGTTATTAAGGCTTATGAAATTCTCTCAACAGCTCCAGTTGTACTCTGTCAGCAGAAAACTCTGACAATTAAAAATTACCCATAACGAAATACAATATTGCATTTGTCAAAATCAACTGATTAACTTGGTTTTTTTAATTATATGAATTAAAAATCAAGTTGCTAAAAGTATACATTTTGAGAACATAAAACATGAATTTTCTGAAAAATCAAGTCAGAAAAAAAATGTGGTGATCAGTCAGGATCACATTTGTAAAATCCTAATATTCATGACTCTAGACTTGACCCCCAGTACTCAAGAGGCTGAGGCAGGAACTTGTGAGTTCTGGGCCAGTCTGGGCCACATAGTGAGCTTGAAGCCAGCCTGTGCTCCAAGTGAGACCGTGTTCAAATAAAACTAACACTAAAATACTATCATTTCTTCTAATTTTCTATTGTTATTCTTATACCAACAACACCCTATTACACCATAGAAGTGATGCCGTGTCTTTAAAGACTTTACAGTTTAGCAATTTTTTTCTACTTTTTGAGCAAGCTCCACAGCTCTTCACTTTTGTTTAACACTGAGCCCCCAAAAGTGTATGAATAACTAGTTCCATAAGTCACAGCAAAGTCCAAGGCTGATTCCCATTGCCTGAACCACATGACCAGCCCTGAGCCAATTACTATAGTGACTGATGCTCTCCCTGGCCACAGGTCAAACTCACTCAAGCCACATGCAGCTGTCCTATCTCAGCATCCCTGGAAGTTTTGAAAGGCAGCAGCACAGGGTGAAATGGATCATGAATCTAGCTGCTCTGTCCCCTCTGCTCTGGTGTGGAAGTATGTTAGCAAGAGGATTAGTCAGCACTGTGCTAGCAAGCTGCTTTGAGGATTTCAACATGGTTTTGCCCCAGTATCATTCTGGACCTTGCAGTCACGTCCAGTTAGCTACTGGGTCTAGAAGTGGTCTTCTTACCAACCACCATTCTCTGTTTGAGTGGAGGTGGTGGTGGTGGTGGTGGTGGTGGTGGTGGTGGTGGTGGTGGTGGTGGTGGTAATCAATATCCAAATCAAGATGTAGAATGTTTTAGTTGTTGGGGAGATGGCTCAGTGGGTAAAATGCTTGTTACATAAGCCTGAGGACCTGAGTTCCTATCCCCGGCACATTAGTAAAAAGCTGGGTTGTGATAGCATGCACCAGGAATTCCAGCTCTGACAAAGGGCTTCCCGGGGCTCTCTGGACAGCCAGTCTAGCCAAACAGTGAGCTCTGTTTTCAGTTTTTAAGACTGAAAATATAGTGTCTCAAAATATAATGAAAAGTGATAGAGGAAGACACCCAACGTTGACCATTAGCCTCTACACATAAATGCACACCTATTCACACACATGCACACACATACACAAATGTATAGAACATTTCTTTCATCCATGAAAATGCTCTTCTGCTACTGTCCAATCAAATATGGCAGCCTTCTAGCCATTAGGCAGCCAGTGTTCTGTTTCTGTCTCTGGAGTTGGGTTTTGCTGGTCCCTGATCTTTGTGGGATTCTACAGTGTCTGGCATCTTCTGTCCCATACAATGTTTTTGAGAGCCATTCATTTACATCACTGTGTATCTCCATGATTCCCTCAGACTGTTGAGCAGTAATCCATAGTAATTTGTTCACTTGGTTTTCATTCTATTGATGACATTTGGATATTCCAAGACTAGGTATCAAAATAGTGAGACTGCTTACAAAATTCTAATGTTATCTTTTTTGTGGGCATTTATTTTCCCCAGGGTTAAAACTCAAAAGTAGAACTGAATCATAAAGCACATTTGTAGGTAGTATTATAAGAAATGGCCAAACAGTTCTTTGGAGCCTACCATCTTCCTTTCTCAGTGGTGTCTCATCTATGTCTTCCAGTTACTCCCCCACCTCCTAGTCTATTATTTTAGCCACCCTTGTAGGCATAAGTGTTCATTTAGCTGCTTGGTGATTGGTCCTCACACTGAGTCCACTGTTGACCATTTGCATAGCCTGTTGTGACTGGCTTAGTCAAGATTGTGTGTGTGTGTGTGTGTGTGTGTGTGTGTGTGTGTGTGTGTGTACACGAGAGTGCATGCATGTTGAGGCCAGAGGAGGTCCTTCCTTCTACCTTGTTTGAGGCAAGTTCTTTGCGTTTGTTTGGGTTTGTTTTGTTTTGCTGGTTTTGTTTGTTTTTGCTACATACACCAGGCGGGCTGGCCTATGACTTGCCAAGGATTCTTCTGTCTCCACGTCCCATCTCACCATAAACCACTGAGATTACAGACACTCTTTAGCCCATCTCTGGATTTCCATAAGGTTCTGGGAAATTGAACTTAGATTCTTGTGCTTTTCTGGCAAGCACTTTACCCACTCAGCCATCTCCCCAGCTGAGCCAATCCTTCTACAAGGCAATCACTATCAATTCTGTCTAAGAAATAAGAGCATGATGTATCAGATCAAGCAACTTGACAAAGATTTATGAGTAGCAACTAGCAAACTAGAATCTCTTACTCCACCCAGCTTTAAATGATATTTCTGTTCTGGTAGCCTGCCCTTTCATACAATAGATTGCCAGATTAGGCAACCTTCTTCCCTAGTGTTCCATAGCATCCTGAACCTCAAGGTCTCTTAACAGCAATAGAGGAAACTATAGATTCAGAGGAAAGAAGAAAAGGGTGATTTTAGGTTAACTAAAAGCAATAGAGTTGTTTCCTTTTTTTCATACAGACCTCAAAACTAAAACTCTGGGGTCCTTGTGTGATGTCTGATGCATCCTGGCTCAAATTCGAAATTTCCAGCACTCAGTGCTGCCAAGCCCCAAAATGAGCTCTTCTTGTGCAAGTGAAAATGTGTTTCACTGGGATACATGCAGCTCTCTTCAGCCTATTTGAGTTTCATCCAATCAGTTAAGACTGCTATGATTGGTCCCGCCCATATGCCATGTTGCAGTGAGCTCCATAGTTGGTTGATGGGGTGGTATTGCTCCTGGGTGCTTGATCCCCTCACTCACATATCTGGAGAGATGGAGAGCACATCCTGAGGGCTTTGTTTTTCTGCTATGAAAAGTAAATGCTCTCTAGAGTTGCAAGGGGCATAGAAAAGTCCTAGTCTTCCTTGTCACTGCAGTCAGGGAGCAATGGGAAAAGGTGGCTCTCTTTGTGTGGGACAGAGTGGGCACAGAGGACCTGAGGACTAGGAGAGTCTGCAGCTAGGATGTCATTGCAGGGGGAGACATTGCCACCATCATCTCCAGCCTCTCTTGGCTTTCCTCTCCAGATGATGAACGGAATAAAGACCACCAACCTCTAATTCTATCCACCCCTTTGCTCCCAGGTGAGGAGCATCCTTCGGGGCTGGCAGATGCTAAGGAAGAAGGATCATATGGAGTAGAGAACACACAGAATACTCTGCCTCTTACTGCAGAGCAGTCTAAGTCCGAGGATTACTCCTGTGTCCACCCTGATGGAAGTTCAGAGTCACAGACGGTGTAGGAAGGGGCTTGGCACAGGAGCTTCAAAATGAGACCAAGCCTGGTGGTCCAAGGGCATGGCCAGTGTCCATGGCAACAAGCCAGAAATAACAGAGAGGCTAAAATGGAATGAGGTAGATCCCTGAAGTCTCCCTAAATGCATGCTTACAACTTCTCCAACTTTATTTTTCCCTTTGTTTTATTTTTTTTTTCTTTTCCTCAAGTTCATCATCTACCTCTTTGTCACTGTGTGCTTTAAGCCGGGTATCCCTGACAACTGATGCCAGATTGGGCAGCCTTAGAAAAGCAGAGGTTTTTGGATTTTCCTTTCAGCTCAGAGAGATCTTAACATGGAACATGATATTCATGGGGGAGTATTGAACATAAAGGGGGGACTGCCTTTATAATCATCAGGTTCCATTCCCACGTTGGAATGTGCACATACAGGCATCTTCCGTGCTCCTCCTCCTTCAGCCTCCTACACTGAATTCCTGCTGTAGTAAAGGTTCTAGAGGATTCCAACGTCAGTGCCAAGAACTAACATGAGTTGGCTATAAGGATCAGCCTAGGAAGCATTCCCATTTGTCAGACAGATGAAACATTGCTTATGAGGGTTAGAAGGTGAACAATTTGGCAGGAGGTGGGTCACAGGCCAGCCACTCAAATATTAGCTAAGGAGCAAGCAGGCTGTGCAGTGAATGAGGAAGAGGACCTGGGAAATGGTGAGGAGGCACTTTTGAAATGTATTTACTTATCAGCTCACCATGGACTGAAGGAGCCTTTCTCAGATTCCATCTTGGGACCCTGGACTCAAACACCAAACATAACTATTCCTGGGAGACTATGAAATTTATTTTGATTGGCACTTTGGGGGTGGGGTGTTGAAGTAAGCCATCAGAAGAGGAAGAGTTTTCTCTGTAAATTGACTGACCGTCAAAACTACCCAGATTCCTGGTGAAATTGTGCAACCCCCTCCTAAAGGGGCTCACCTACCATTACTAAAGGCTGGGATGCTCTGGTGCCCCTGGGTACCAGTCCCATCAACAGAAACTTCTTGTTAGCTTATCAAGGATACCATGAATAGAGATGGCATCTTTTTTTTTTTTTTTAAGATTTATTCATTTATTATGTATACAGTGTTCTGTCTGCACATATTCCTACACACCAGAAGAGGGCACCAGATCTCATTACAGATGGTTGTGAGCTACCACATGGTTGCCGGGAATTGAACTCAGGACCTTTGGAAGAGCAAGCAGTGCTCTTAACCTCTGAGCCATCTCTCCAGCCCCTAGAGATAGCATCTTAATCACATGTCAACAGTCCTTGGTTTATTTATTTTTAAGCAAACATTAATGATCCTAATGAGGAATTATTGCAAGCATATTTAAGTGCCCTCTAGGGGCTAAAGTGGTCACATATATTGACTCTAAAGCATCAGAGCACATCAATACAAACCAGGAGTAGTTAGAGAGAAATAAAGCATCTGGGCAGAGATGCCCTTCTCTTGTGCATGCTTCATCAGCCTCTGGGGTTCACAGCTGTGTGAGCACCTACAGAGAGCATTGCTTGATCCCTTCTTTCAGTAGGGAAGAAGGCTGACTGAAAAAAACAAGAGCATCTTTCACAAGACTTAGGTCACTGTCAAGAGATGCAGCAAGTCAATCTGTTAGATTTTCTGCAGAACAGCTCTGCTGTCTTCTCCTTTGAGCTCTTGGGAGGCATGACTCCTACTGTGTTGTTCCAGTTTGCTTGGTTGTTTTGAGGTTGAAAAAGTCTGGGAAGCCCATTGAGAAGAACTTATTTGGAAGATCAGAGCGTAAACTACCATTCCTTGTCATGGCCACTTTCTTTTAAAGATGACAGATCGGAGTAGCAGGAGGGGAGAGACTCCAGCAGGAGTTAGAGCAATCCAAAGAGGATTCTCTTTTCTCACAGTTTCTTGTTTGAGTCATTGTCCTGGGGGCATGACCACATCAGGTTTATCACCATAGTTGTGGATGAGACTGGAAGCAGGGTAGGAAATCTTAGAATTTCCTTTCTGGTGCAACTCTGAATGGTCAGCCCATTCAACACCCTGTTAGACAATCTACAGCTGGGCTGTTGCAGTTGACAACATCATGATGCCCATGACATTCAGCCCAAGAAAGTCACTTACCGAGCACACTGGTATCTCCCAATGTGCATGGGTTGGATGTAATTTGGTAAGCTTTTGAAGGAAGATGTCTCCTCTTGTGCTTAGCTTTACCCCATTATGGCAAATAGCAGTCACAGCCAGGAAAGAACAACACTGCCACATTCAGCTTTTTAGTTTGGATTGTGTCTGCAAACCACACAAGGCAGGAAATGTTGGTGATTGGAATGATAGACACCACAGGGGTCATTGCATATCCTTAGAGCAACCTGGGTGCCAGCCTCTGCATTTGCCCTTCATATGACTGGGGCATTTTATGAATTCTACAAAATTAGTTCATTATTGGTTCTAGTGGGTGGGGGTGAGGTGGGTTTGGACAAGAGAGGGCCAAGGTCACAAAGGCTGCCTGAAGTGGAAAGTCATGTGAAAAATCAGCACTATGACCCATGTGTTGGGTCCAACAGCCAACTTGCATTTGTCTTTACAAATAGACAAAGTAGAATATGTGCCTCAGAGTTCTCTTTAATTCCTCTCAATGAAACACATATGTATTAAAAATCATCTTCCTTGCACAAGATAGTGGTGGGGGATGTCAAAATCTAACAAAGGCTGAGCCTTGCCCTCAGGGAGGTTCTAATCTAGTATGGAAAGTAGACAAACCCCAAGTATTTCTTATAAAAGCAGCCACAAGCTGAGAATGCTCTCAGAGCCACAGATACCTCAGCTAGAGAGTGAAAGTCACTTGATCTGTAAAAGAGACTTGAATTAGTGTCCTGTGAGTAGGCAGAACACCTTTCAGAGAACATCAGCCAATCGCAGTTGGTCTATGTGTCTGGTCTCCTGAGACTCTGACTTGAGTCAAGGCCTTGCTACCATAACAGAAGACTCTACTGATTGCTAAGTGTTTTCCTGGTCATCATAGGACATGATCAGTTCCCAGTGTCCAAACTGAAAATGGAAAGGCCGGTGCAGGGACGTGCTAAGAATCTTCCAGCCTTTTCCCTTGCCCCTTCATCTTCCATGGCACCTGTCCTCTTGACTTTAGAACACTAAGCTCTGCTTTGAGAAGGCTCCTGGTGCCAGCCAAAAGATAAAAATTGACTCTGGACTAAGACTTCAAACTGTCCCTATTTTAGGCATTAACATTTTCTTTATTAAGAAAGTGGGGAGCAGGAGAGAGAGAAGAAAGAGGAAGAGGAAGTCTGCCTGAAATTCAGATAGGTTGCTCATTCATGTGCATCTTGACTATTGCTCTCAACCATTTCACCTGTGTGTTTGCATGCTTGCCTTGGGGCTGCTTTTCACACCTGCTCACAATCCTGTGTGATATGATGGGCATGCATATGTATGTTTGCACATAGATTGGAGAAGTCAGACCCAGACAACCTGCTCGTTGTTGCTTTCTTACCTTCATCTGAGCAACCGCCCTCACCCTACCTCCACCCTACCCCCACCCTACCCCACCCCCAATTATGAATGATCTAATCCTAGAGCATTCACCATTTTATTCTTAATTTATTTGAGAATCATGTACAACATATTTGAAGTAGGCAAAGACACAGAAGTCATCTCTGGCTTTGAATTGCCAATCAAACTGAGTAGCCCAAAGGGAGAGGGATTTCCCACACCTCTATAGGAACCACAGTCCTCTACCATAACCCCACTAATGTCCCACTCTCAGAGTATAATGGCATGCTTGAGACCCAGTTAGTGCCAAATTTGATGCACACCCTATTCGTTATGACCAAATCCGCTCTATCAGCGAACATAGATATCTGGCCTTGGGGATGGTGTTAGGCCAAGTAACCTGGGCAGACTCCTCTTGGAGAGATTTAGGTGAATACTGCCACCTATTGACAGGTGAAATATATGCTTCTGGTTCCCAATCTGCCCTTACCCTGTGCTAATTACTCAGCTGGCCAAAGGATAGTGACAGCCCTGAATTCACAACTCTTGGTCCATCTGGGATGAAAAGTGAGTCAGATTACTTACAGAATGCATCTGGGACCGCAAAGGCGTTAGGCAGAAATGCTGGGAGCTTTGCCGTGGGAGATCTGGGTTTGAGTCCGAGCTCAGCCCTTAAGTGCACATCAGCAAGCTAGTTCATCTCTCTGAGCCTTGGTTTCCCCATCAAAGAGTGGCAAACCCTATTTTGCAAAGTGTGAGACTCAGGCGGGCACTGTTTCTGGGTGGCACACAGAATGCACTGAGTGACAGCAGCAACGACATTTTCTTTTTTGCGGCTGTAAATGGCAATGATGACAAAAACTCATCACTTATTGGGGCTCCAGTGAACTCCTCCATGGGGGTCAGTTCTCCTTGGGTAATGCTCCTTGTCTACCAGACTGTCTTTGACATCCAAAATTAAGACAGTGTGAACATAAATATTGGAATTTTAAGTGTGCCAATTGAGAAAATGAGGATAAATGGGCTTCATTACCAAACGTCTCTCGACTACCCTGGAGGATATATGGGGTTGAGTCGATAAAGAGTTATGATAAAAACTTAGGAGCTGTGTATAAATGGGGCTTTGTGACCTGCTGGATAAGGTTGTACTGAGAGCCAGACCTAGGAGGCTCACATTCCTGCCTAGGCATGGTGCAGGGATCCTGGGCTCCTGCAGACAATAGGGGATTCATAGCTGGAGAATTCTAAGGACTCTAAGGCTGAGAGGGCAGCAGGCAAAACAAGAAGACTTTTCAGGAGTTCAGGGACTCTGATTATCACATCGGAGCTGCAGCAAGCCGGGAGGCTGCCGGAGAGGCTCACAGAGCCGTTCTTGGAAAGCTGTCAGGGAAGGGTTTGTAACCTCCCTAAGAGAATCACGCTTCTCAAAATCCCCCGTCTGGAAAACCTCCCGTGACCAGTCCGGATCAACACTGTGTGGTGGCTGCATGGAAGAAGGACGTGGACCACCTCTGCCCGAAGAATCTTTCTGAGTGCCGTGTGTCTAGGCTCCTAAGACCCAGGGACAAATTCCACAGTGGATTCCCCAGCACTTTAGGAAGCCATTACTTTTATTCTGAAAGGTTATCTGGGGCTTAAAACAAAATCATCAAGAAACGGCATGCCTATGAACAGTCTGCACATTTTGAAAGGGTCTGCCTGGGACTGAATAGCCAGCACTCTTCCTGAACACTTTCTTTTTCCTTTGGAGCTTAGCAGTGTGTGTGTGTGTGTGTGTGTGTGTGTGTGTGTGTGTGTGTGTGTGTGTGTGTTGTGTGGTGAAAGAGGGAGGAGTGTGGTATTAATTACTGACAACTTCATACGTAATAAACATGTTCCAATCCACCCTGGAGTGTTCATTTTCTTTTCTTTTTTTTTACATCCCCCTTTTAGGTGTTTTTGATAAATGGCACATTTTATTTGGGAGGAAAAAGCACAGCTCATTATTAAACAGCAGCACCCTAGGGCCCTAAGGAAGGTCAAGAGATTACAGAACGGAAGTGGGCCGGGCAGCCTCTCTGCTGACCACAGAGAAGGACCTGCCACTTTCTTCCCATAATATAATTTAGGGATTCTGATGAAAAGGCACTCCCTAAATTGAAAAAGGTGAAGAAGGAAAAAAGGTGAAAAATTATTCAAATGGTCATCAAAGAGTGATTAATTTAAATTTATGTCTACAAACAAACCACACATTACTAACCCCAGGGCAGACAGACCTTAGCAGCGATGATATATACATGGGCAGGGTTTTTCAAAGAAATGGACACCACAGGCTTGTGATAAGGGCAGGCTTGGGCCAAACTTCCCAAGCATTCCATACTTCTAGATGTTACAGTGCCACAGATGACAGAAGATGAAAGAGTCTTTCAGGAGACCAGGTCCAAGTCACTCATTTATTCAGGCAGGGGGGAAAACTAGAGCTCAGTGACAAGTATTTGCTTGTCAGGGTCACCCAGCCCATGAGGAACAGGTCTGGAGCCCAAGCACAGACTCCCATTCCCAAACCCCAGTTCTTTTCCAGGGACCAAACAGTTGGGGAGTGGGGCAAGCTGTGGCAATGGATGAGGGAGTTCTGTTTCCAGGACAACCATTATCCATACACAGGAGGAAAAGCATCAGCAAAGGGCCCAGTGTGCTGCTCCAGGTGGCTCACCATCTTTATCAGTTCTTTATCAGACTCTAACTGCTTTGTAAAGTGACCTAAATGTATTGCTCTGGCTCTTTGCCCCTGCTCTTTCTCTACCTTAAAACATGTGCACAGACTGAATCATGAATGCTATGTGTGTGTCCTGCAATAATCAACATTACCATCATCTGCTAATACATAGGTTAAACCTTATATATTGTTCTCTTTCCATTATGGAAAATCACTCTTACATATGAATAGGATTCATTGTGGTGTTTCCATGTATACATATAGCATGCACTGATCCACAGATTTAAGGCAAATCTCATCAAATCTCAATGACAGTCTCATGGAACTAGAAGGAAAAAAAATCCCAAAATTGATACAGAAGCACAAGAAACTCCCAAAGGGGGTGGGGAAGCTGAAGGGCATCACAATTTCCAATCTCAAAGCATACTACAGAGCCATAGTAATCAAAACATTATGGTAGTGGACACATAAACCAACTGATTCTGAATGCATATCCCAGAAATGAGCCCATGTAGATTAAAACTTTGAAAACTACCTTTAGCTTCTTTCTGTCAACAAATCCATTTCTACCTCCAAAGTGTATCCCGCTCCTGTGATGATATATTGTGTACCCTAATAAAGCTTGCCTTGAGGATCACAGGACAGAGCCAGCCACTAGATTAGACATAGAGGCCAGACAGTGGTGACATACCCTTAATCCTATCTATCACTCGGGAGGCAGAGATCTGTCTGGATCTCTATGAGTTCGAGTTCACACTGGAAACAGAGCCAGGCAGTAGTGATACACACCGTTACTCCCAGTACTGGGAAGCCTTTAATCCCAGGAAGTGATGGCTGAGCAGAGAAAGGTATATAAGGTGTAAAGAAACAGGAACTCACTCTCTTGAGACTGAGGATTGCATAGAGGTAAAAACTACTGGCTAGCTTGCTCTGGTCTCATCTTTCACACCCCGCTATCTGGCTCCATGTTTTTATTATTATGATGATGATGATGATGATGATGATGACCTTTTAAGATTGGTGTTACATGTTCCCAACTCCTAACTTAGTTGGCTCTGAGCATCAGCATCTCCCTACTTCTGAGTTCCCACTATCCTTGATTATCTTCCATGTCTAGATCAGAGAGCTCTTGCTCAGCCACACTGGCATTCTGCAGGTATCCTTGTCACCCCCAACAGGAAGTCCAGACTCAACACAGCATCGAGCCTTCCTCAGGCTCCTCACGCCTGCTTTGTGAGAGATGTTCTAATGAGCTCATCTGAGACTGTTTACTTCAGTCCAATCCCAGGGACGAACAACTCACCCCTCCCACAGTCCAAGGGCTCCATGCCTTTACTCTGTGCCTTGGATCTCTCCCCTTGCTTCTTGCCAACCTGCAGGAGTCTTAATTCCTCCACATCCAATTACAGTACAACCTCCTCTAGCTCCTCCCTACACATTCCAGAAGGACATGACCAACTGTTCTCTATGCAGACCACACAGATCCTGTGAACGGTACTCATTCGTTCCCACCTGTACTATTGACAGCTGCATCTCTGTCACTGAACATCTCTTTTGTCTCTAGAAAGATACTCCACTCCCCTTCATGCCCTTCCAACCACACAGCTTCGTAAAAGCTTCTCTTTCTTAGAGTTCACTGAGCAGTTGTTATCTACAAGGCATTAGGCCAAGAACTGCAAGGGCGGGAGGAGAGAAAAAAAAAAATGCAACCCCTTTCTTCAAAGGACTTTTTAATAGAATCAGTGAGGCGTGATGACAACTTAAGCAAGGGAGATGGCTGTGGGGGTGGAACTGGGTGGAGGGACGTTCTGAGAGTGGAAGGAACATTCTCAGTGTTCCCAATGAGGGCACTGGTGTTAGGACATGGAGGGAGGGAGAAGGAAAAGAGAAGAAATCTGCTTTGAAATCCCCAGACTGGGCTGCAGTCATTAGCAAACTCCCCCATCAGTCTGGTCCATCTAAGACTTCCATCCCCCACAAACCAGAGGCATCTTCGTGCAAGACTGGTGGTGAAACTCCCCATTTGAGTGCCTGCTGTTCAGTGAATCGAGCATCCGCTAACTGCAGGCTGATGCTAGGAGTTATGGAGAATACCAGTTTGTAGACATGACACAAACCCCAGGAAACATCTGGAGAACAAAAAAGCAAGAACATGCTGTGAAAGTGCTAGGGAGCGGGAGACAGATGAGGGTGTGATCAGTATGGGCTGAGAGTAATCTAAAAGAATTAGTCAGAGGAGGCGACTCTTCAGTGCAGGCGCTTGGTGAAAAAAAAAACTTAGACAGGACGTTCCAAGAGAACTCCAAGATCTTCAAATCCTGGGGCTTCTTCACATTATTTTCCCAAGTTTCTTAGTTATCCATTCATTCACCCAACAAGTATGTAATAAGCACTTTGACAAAATACTGTGTGTTTACTGAATGCCTTCCATGTGTCAGGAACTCTTCTAGACACTGGGATACTGCATTGAACAAGAGACCTTAAGTCACCCAAGCTCCACAATGTAATGGAGATGAGTGAAACTGAGCAAGTCCAACACAAGGTGATGGGAGCGTTTTTGGGTGCAACCTCTCAGATCTCAGAGCAAGGATTTACAAGCCCAAGGCCCAGGAGAACATCACCAGGAGATGAAATCTAAGGCGGAACTCCAAGGCTATAGAGGAGTTAACCAATAAGAGGGGGCTGACCCTCCAGCCAGCACTTTGGGGTGCAAAGGCCTGGAGTTAAGAGAACATCTGGCATATCCAAGGAACCAACACATACTCAAGATGACTGTGATGCTGAGTGCAAGGAAGGAGGGACGGAGAAAGTAGGCTAGGAAGCTAAGCAAGCCCAGAAAAGGGATCATTTTCCCAAGGTGTGCCTGGGATCTTACACCTGTGTGTAACATGCAAGTGTGTGACACATGTACCTCACTTACTAAGGACATGATACATAGCTGTTGAAGACTAGATTAGTGAGACTAGAGGAGTCCTGAAGCTCCTTTGCTGAGGACTTGGACCTTTTGATCCCACATGGAATGTAGATGAAGTACTCTTTACTCCAAATGCTTGGGACTAAATGTGTTGCAGATTTTGTCTTTTAAAGCAGTCCTGTGCATAGAATGAGGCCTCTTAGGATTTTGAGCCAAGTCTAAATACAAAATCATTTGTTTCTTGTACACCTTACCCATGTAACCTAAAGGTATTTTTATACAACATTTTAAATAATTTCTTCATGAAGCATGGTTTCATGGTACGGACTTCTCCACTTGCTGGTGTTGTATCTATCTGCAAAAAGTTGCAGGTATTGGAGACTTTGGGTTTTTAGATTAGGGATGTTTAACATGCTTTTGCCCCAGATACTTTATTACTGACAAGAGGCATTCCCTCACAGTGGCACCAAGATGGAACCTGTGAACCCCTCCTCTTCCCTCCTCCAGCCCCAGGAAGTCTCTGATCTTGATAGACTTACTCAGAGTCACGTGACTTGCCCTAACAGGTGGAATGAAAGTAGCTCTGCATTAAAGTCAGGGTCAAAGGTTCTCAGGTGTTATGGCAAACCTTTTCACCTGGGAGTCACTGGGCTTAAACTGTGAAAGAACAGCCTCCATGTCTCTTAATCCCAGATGGAAAACAAACTGCTGTCTGATCCACATGGGCAGGGCTATTCCCAAATTAAATTATTCATGACAGTATTCCATAGATAGATAACAGCCTAGGAGAGAAAGGGAGGATAAGACCTGCAGGATGCCTCAGCCTCCCAGCTGAGGGGCCCGCCCTCAGCCTGAAGATCTGAATTCAATCCTCAGGACTCCCAAGCTGGAACAAGAGAATCAGCTCCTGCAAGTTGTCTGACCTCTGCATGCACTGAAACCACACACACACACACACACACACACACACACACACACACACACACACACACACACTCCTCCACCCCTACCTCATCAACTAATTTTTTAATAAGACAAATGTTCTAGAGAGAGAGTGAACTCTAAACTCCCTAATAAGAATAGAAAAGTAAGTTCCCCCCTTTTTTTTCTTTTTGGTTTTTTGAGGCATAGTTTCCTTGTGTAGCCCTAGCTGTTCTGGAATTTGCTCTGTAGACCAGGCTGGTCTCGAACTCAGAGACCCACCTGCCTCTGCCTCCCAAATGCCTGGATTAAAGGGATGTGCCATCTGGCTCAGGGGTTACAGCGTTGGCTGCTCTTGCAGAAGACTAAGTTCAATTCCCAGCACCCACGTAGCAGTTCACAACTGTGTGTAACTCCAGTTCCAGGGGATCTGACACCCTCACACACATGCAGACAAAGCACCATGGCACATAAAATAATCATAAATAAATCATTTTTTTAATTAAAAAAATAGAAAAGTAAGACAACTGGGGAAAAACAAGCTGAGCTCTTCCTTTGGACAGGCACGTTGTCTGGTTTTCTATGTCACTTTTGTTTTGTTTTGTTTTGTTTCCAGACAGCATCTTGTGTGTCCCAGGATGGCTTCTAACTCTGTACATAAACTTGAACTTCTGATCCTCTTGTCTTTACCTCCCAAGCGCTAGGATTATAGGCATGTACCACCATGCCCAGCTGATGGGGTGTTGGGGAGGGAACTGCCTGTTAGACAAGCCTTCCACCAACCAAGATACATCCCCAGCTCCTTCTGAGTCACTTAGTTACCTCAAATGCCAGCTCCAGAGCAGCCACCTGCCACTTGTCAGAGTGAGCTGGCAGGCGCCAGGATGTCTCCAGAAACGGGGAGAATGTTCATGAGCACAAGGTGCTCTGCTCATTATCTTAGGACATGGCCAGCCCCCCCCCCCCCAATTAACACTTACCTCCCTGCTTATGACCAAGAGATCATCTCCTGATTCACTGCAGACTCGTGTTCAAAATGTAGAGGTTAGTTGGTTTCTAGGCATAAATGACAAGGCAGACACAGTGTCTAATCAAAGAGTCCGAAATTATATCTGAAGTCATAATAGCAGCTAAGCATTCGCTTGGCAGAGAGTATCTGAATAGAGCTTTGCAAAGATCCTTAAGGCTGTTGCTAGGTTAGGGCTGTGTGTGTGTGTGTGTGTGTGTGTGTGTGTGTGTGTGTGTGTGTGTGTGTGTTGTTTTATATATATGCTCTTCAGTGACAAATCTTCCCTCACATAACCAACATGTGCAAAAGTCACTGGGCTATTGTTTCAGAGGGAGACATAAGAGAAGCCTTCTTGTATGGCTTTCGAGGAAATCCATTTCATGTGTTGCATTAGTCATATGAAGCACAGCACTGGTGAGGAAGCTAGATGCACCCATATGTGGCTGGCACACAAACAGCATTGGGATCTTCTTCATGAGGCTAAGCCTTATGGGGTCCAAAGCTTCGTGTTTGCTGACTACTTTTTCACACCTACTCAAAACCCATGCATAGGCTGAGCAGCTCCAGTACTTGTAAGGGCCCCTATCACTCCTACTAGAAGTCTAAGGGAGAAGGGGATGTGGCTGCCACCTGTGTGCTTCTGGATTCAGGCAGCTGTGGGAGCATGTCACTGAAGGGGCTCTCGAGCCACAGGTGATAATTCTCCTGCTCCATTAATGTGGTATGGAACTAACTGGCTGCCTCACTGTCCCTTTGTGGACCCTTGAGTGACAGTTGGTTCTGATTTAGTATTGTGTGCCATTCTGAATGTTCCTAGCAGATACAATCAGCTAAACACACACTAAAGTCATGGCACCCTTTTACTACACACACACACACACACACACACACACACACACACACACACACGCTTGAGAAATCCAGCCTTCCCCGCTACAGTCCTGAGAATATACCTAGATTTTAAGCCAAGCTGTTTCCCTCTACCCTCCTCTCCCCATGCATCATTCACGCTTTTATTTTGCATTAGAAGCTTAGTGATCATGGACTTCGGCTCTTGCCTGGAGTGATCCTGTTCGCATTTTATTCCTTGCACAGAATAGGAAGGAGGTTCGCTTGCTTTGCGCAGAAGCTGAGCTACAGGAGAAAGCAGAGCCAATGTGATTTATTGAATGAAAGCACTGGACACTTACCAGCAACTTGTTCCTCGGCTGCCTCGAACAGCTTCAGCTGGTAAGTCAAATTTATTGTTGTCTTTCTCCATGTATAAATGGGGGGCTTTCTCAGTCATGGATGATTTTTTAAATGTGTGTATGTTAGTGTGGTTTAAATGATATATGTTATTTAAATATGTTTTATATTTAATATTTAATATACATATATATATTTTAAATATCTGCATCTTCCAAAGTTCGCTGCAGGTGGTCCATGAGGAATATGACTAGGCAGGTACACAGTGCTCTGCTGAAGTGCATACACAGCCATGTGGAGCAGCCAGGATAAGGGTGGGGGAGGCTGGAGGTTCCTTTCTGACAAGTGGGCATTTTCTTTGCAGCAAGCTTAGTCACATGAAGTGCTTGCATAACTGATTACCATTAGCTATTAAAAACATAAATGACTGTTTTGTGGTAGAAATCATTTTTCTCTCGGGTTACTGAAGACCTTAGAAAATTCCTGTTGGATCAGGGAAAGGTGGGCCCCATCATGCTGATGACCCAAACTCAGGCAGGCTGCTGCCCTTGAGCTAGTGTGCAGGCTAGGCATGCAGAGTGTGAGATCAGAGATCTGTCCGTCATGGGCCAGCCTGTCCGTCAATCACATGAAGACTGTAATAGTGAAGATCCTTGCCAGAGTAACAGAGTAGACACTCATTTGGGGTCTTGTTTGACCCTCTGCTTTCCTATCTCACTGATAACTGTTGGCAGGGAAGATCTGAGGTGTGGCATTGTATAAGTGTCTTGTTGCCTATGTCGGATGTTGGTATGTCTGTGACCACAAGTGGGACCACTGACATTCAAAGACAAGTCTGTTACCCTGCTGGCTTCTGAAAATCCTGACATTCACTTGCCTTCCCCACTTCCTAAGTAAGATGTAAACTGACCTCTGCAGAGGGGGAAAGGGAATGGAGAAAGCTGTCCCTTAGCTGGTCTCCTTAGTCTTGTTTGCCCAGCTACCCCGAGGCTTTATGGCAGCCTCAATTCATCTCCGGTGAGTTCAGAGTCCATATAAATGTCATAGGGAGTTTAATGTCTTTGGTGCACTCCCTCTGCTGTAGATCACTGGCCACTCAGCTGAAGCTGTGGCCTCGGGTGCTGACAAAGATGGATGGTGTGAGAACAGTGAGCAGCAGGATTCTTCAAATAAAAAACCAAAGTTGGGAAATCCGAGAGATGGGTGAGGTTCCTCCTAGTTGAAAGGATCCCCAAGCCACTCCATCACAGAGAAAAGTCTTTCTCCCATGTGACTGTTGCTGTTTCACAAATGACATCATCAGAGATGGAAGACGACAGAATGACCGATTGGTTAGACAACTGGTAAGAGGCCGGAGAGTAGAGTGTGTTTACTAGATCAAACATGTTGGACAATTCCCTTGGCATCCCTGCATATCCATCTCTCTATCTCCCTGATTCCTGGCTGTTTCGAAGTAGACATGCTAAACTTGGTTAACATAGCCATGGGACACTGCTTTCAGCTCTGTCCACAGTGCCCTTTTCCCTACACTCCAACCACCAGAGACCCATAGAGTGTGCACAAGAGGACTAAGGGTTCTGGGCCCTTTTCCTCCTCTGAGGGATACAGAAACTCTGATAGAAGCATGGCTGCATTTGGTGTAAGAGAGAGCAGAGTCGAAAAGTTACATTTGAAGAAACTCAAATTCAAATAAATACAGTTTATCTTCACATTTTTTTTTCAATGAGTTGTAACTGATTTTCTGTATGCATGACTCCAAAATCTCAAGTCTTAAGTGTTTTAAAAGAAATATGCAGGTGTTGTATTGGGGGAGGCAGGTGTGGATAGAACTTACATGTATAGAACTTACAGCAACTTACAGTTGTTTGGTTATCCAATATTAGCAGTTACAGATATACCATAATATGAGGAGTTCTAGAGGTCTATTTTGGCCCCTAACAAACTATCTCTAGTATTAAGATATGTGAAGTCATTTTCCTGGAAATTTGGTGTTTCTGGGTATTTCTGCCTTTTAGAAAATACATTTTCAGAAGGAATAACTCACTAGCCATTGATCCCTTCCCATGTATTGTTTTAACCTCAAGGGCACCCAAAAGATGGATGATTGTGGTATTGATTATTCTGCTTTCTGTTTACCTCTTTCCAACCTCCATGAACTGCCTTTATAGTTACCTCACTCTTGATCAGAAAAGCAGGTAATATTTTAATCATGCTCTTACCTTCTTTCTATGGAATGCCTGACAATACCATCTAGAGCAGTGGTTCTCAGCTCTCCTAATGCTGTAACCCTTTAATACAGTTCCTCATGTTGTAGTGACCCCCAACCATAACATTATTTTGTTGCTACTCCATAACTGTACTTTTGTTACTGTTATAAATCGTAATGTCAATATTTTATATGCAGGATATCTGATATGCGACCCCCAAATGGGTCAAGACTCACAGGTTGAGGACTGCTGATCTAGATTCTTTACAGAGCTTTGAGAGTGACACAGGGAAGAACAGATTCCTGTCCTCTCTATGAAGCTCACACTTTGGCATAAGTAGGGAATTAATGTTTAATAGGGACACACTTTGTGTTTGTGAGAATATTCTAAAGACAAATAGTGGAGGTGGCTGTGCACCACTGAAAGTGCACTTCACGTTGCAGAAATGGTTTAAATCAATTTTATGCTAAGTATATTTTACTACAATAAAGGAATCAAGAAATACCCCATTGTGTTTTCTCTTAGATTTCTTGTGTGTGTGTGTGTGTGTGTGTGTGTGTGTGTGTGTGTGTGTGTATTTATTCCTTATTATTTTCATGTCTTTGTGTGTGGCCATCTAAATTTAATTAGGATTGCCTGGATGTGCATGGGTAAGAGTTGTTATATTTATTTGAGCAACAGCAACTTACCTGTGTCTACACCACTGAGGAATATGACTCCACTTCCCTAAACAACCATTAACCATTATGATTCCCCAAGGAAGGATGGGACATAGGAGCCTCTCCCTTCTGTGTGATGGAATATTGATGGACTATCTTGGGTGGGTAACCACTGCTACTGTGAGTTCATAAGTTCAACAGCATGGCATGTAGAGAAGACAGCTTTTCATATCATTCCTTCCCATCCTTTGGATCTTACAGTCTACTCCTCATCCATGATGTAACCTAAGCCTTAGAAAAAGTGAATGTCCTGTTTAGGGCTGAGAACTTCACAGCCACTCATTCTCAACATTTTCATCAGTTAGGAGTCTCCATATTAACTACCCACCCACATCAAACAGAAGCTTTTCTGACCAAATCTGAGAGCTACACTAGTCTATGTGGATATGCAAATATCTAGAAGGCAGTTTGACACCATATCCACATAACAAAGTAACATCAGTAGGGTCCCTGCTATGGTTTGGGACCTCCATGCTGTGGGCTTGTGACTTACAGCACCAAGCATGCATTCTTCCTGTGTAGTGCTTTAAAGATCCAACCAGAAAGCACTGGTGACCTGTAGTAGGAATCTTAAAAGTACTTGTTACTGAAACTCAAACCCGAGGCCAGTTACTGGGGTGAATGCTGGAAGATCAGAGACACAGAACAAGCCACAGTTTCCTCACCTCGCCAGTCCCTCAGCTGGTTTTGTTTCCTCAGACTGGAAGCCTCTGAGTCCTCATCCCAATGGTTCTCAGCTGAACTGTGTTGCTCCAAAGCCTGAATGCTTCTCCAGCCAAATGCTTAACTACATGCTTTTTTCTCCCCTAATTCCTGGTCCTCACGCCTTATATACTTTTCTCTTTCTACCCCCACTCCCTGGGATTAAAGGTTGTGTTTCTGGGATTAAAGGTGTGGGTCACCATGCTTAGCAGTTTCTAAAGTGGCCTTGAACTCAGAGATCCAGCTAGCTTTGCCTCCCAAGTGCTGGGATTAAAGGCGTGCACCACCGCTGCCCAACTTCTGCTATGGCTTACTCTTCCCATTTTCTAGCCACCATTTTTGGCTTTGTTCTAGTGGCTGTCTGTTCTCTGACCCCAGATATGTTTATTTCTGGGAACACACAATATTTCAGGGAACACAATACCCACCACAGTGACCCCTACAGTACTAGCTCTGGGCCTTTTTCAAGAGATTCACATTTGGTTGTCTCTTCCTAACATTCCCACACTCTTTCCTTTTCAAATAGCTCTCTGGCTACTACCACATTCTCTAAAGATGCAATTTTCAACTTTTGAGGAATGTGTGTTTTTACTTTTAATTGGCGTGTACTAATAAGTGTATTGAGTACAGTGTGAAATCCCTGTGTACATATGGTATGAATAATCAGATGGCTAAGATAATTGATGCATCCATCGCTTACAGGTTTCTGGTGTTCCCTGCTGTACACAGCTTAACATATTTGTTCCTTGTAATGTGTGCAAGCCCCTGGATATTTCAGCCCTGCTACCTCTCCAGGCCTCTTTCCTAAGGTCCATCCATGTACAGTATAGCGGATGAAATGTACCACTGCCCATGTCAGAGCCCAGAGGCTGTCCATCCTCCACTTCCAGCATGTTCTACCAGCCCATTTCTACATCATTTCCTGTCTCTACATCCTAACCTGGAGTGTCATTTCTGTTCTTGCTAATCATTTCTCATTCATCGTTCAAAATCATTTTCATGAGTCACCTTCTCTGACCCATTTTTCTCTGGCCTTCTCTTTTCCCATGGTCACCTCCCGTCACTTACTTCGGCCACTTACCTCTCTGTGGTACTTCTCTGTCTCTGGCCTTTTAAGGGAAATGTTTAGAGGTTAAGAGCTCAGTGGGAGGAGGATAGGGGAACCCATGGCTGATATATAAAATTAAAACATAATAATAATAATAATAATAATAATAATAATAATAATAATAATAAACTAAATAAATACGTAACTAAGCACAAAAAAAAAAGCGCTCAGAGGCAGACCCACATTGCTTGCATTTTAATCCTAGATCTGCCCTTTAACAGAGCCTCAATTTATTGCTACTAAAATGAGGATAACAGTTCTGCCTTCAAATGACTGTTAAGAGACTCGAGAAGTTTGTATATGTGAAAAGTACTGCAGTGGACTAAATGTTATGTCCCTTCAAAATTCAGACAATGAGATCCTAACCATCCAGTTAACAGTTGCCTCAGTTAGGGTTTGCTATTGCTGTGAAGAGACATTATGACCACAGCACCTCTTAAAAAGGAAAACATTTAATTGGTGCTTGCTTACAGTTTCAGAGGTTTTAGTCCATTATCATTTTGAGACACAGCAGTATGCAGGCAGACACGGTGCAGGAGAAGGAGCTGAGAGTTCTACATCCACAGGCAGCAGCAGTCTGTGCTCCACACTGGGTGTAGCTTAAGCATAGGTGACCTCAAAGCCCACCCTCACAGTGACACAAATCCTCCAATAAAGCCACACCACCTAATAGTGCCACTCCCTATGGAGGCCATTTTCTTTCAAACTGCCAAAGCACCAAGACCAGGAAGACAGAGCTCTCCTAGCTGGAATTAGTGTTTCTCTAAGAGACCGAGAGAGCTGGCTGGACCCTGTCACTACAAGGACACAGAAATAAGGCTGTGTCTATGAACTGGGGACAGGGACATTGAATCTGCAGGCATCTTGAGATCTTGGCTTCCCCAGCCTCTAGGACTGTGGAAAATAAGTTCCTGTTGTTTATAAGTTACCCAGTCTGTTCATATGTTATAGCAGCATGGATGGACTGAGACAAGCTTGATTCTAAATACTGTCCAACTTTCTGAAACTCCTGTTGAGTATATGCTACCATTCTCTCACCACAGTGTTTCATGGCTGTGTGTCTGTCTCACTGCCTTTCCTTCTAGCCCATGAGCACCCTGGTAACAGCTAAAGTAACTAGGCTTGTGTAGGCCTTCCCCTTGGTTTGCATTGAAATGTCTTAGAAACTAGACATTTCATAACTGTGGAAGATCATATCTACTTTCTCATGGGTTCCCAGGATCACACACAGGATACCTAGGTTACCATATAGATCGTCTGTACATATATTTTGAACTACAGAGTCACCATTAATTATTGTTTGATCTTCTTCCCTATAAACATATGCTTTCAAACTAAAAGTCAGGGCCAACAAGATGAGTCAATGGGTAAGGGTACCTGCCATCAATCATGACAATCTGAATTATACTCTCAGGTCCCATGTGCTTGTACATGTGAACATGTGTGTGCGCACACACACACACACACACACACACACACACACACACAAGTGTAACTTTGTAAAAATTTTAAAAAGCAGTGTTCCTCCTGAGTCACCACTGACATTTCAAATATATATATTTCATTTCAAAGGGCACAGAGACTAGAAAGGCAGCTTCCACTGTTATATGTCAATACTGTAATAGAGTGGACCACCCCTTAGCAATCAAAGACACACCTGTCATGTTAAGAGCGGGTGGAGAATGGATGGGGTCAAACTTTCTCTTTGGTCTGATGACAGGCAGGTTGAAGTGGGAAGGTCTCAGTTCACATAACAGCCTAAAGAACAATATTTCCTGAGTTGAATATGTTCCCTTCACTGAGCGTGTCTGCCACCCAGCTGTCAGGAGTGACTAGCACTCCAATTTCTAATATGCGGTGTCTTGAAACTACGTCTCACCCAAACTGGCTCAGACGACTTCCAAAGGACAATAACACTGAAAACTTTCCACAACCAAGCTCCGGTGAAACAAAGATTCATAACTAGGACAAGAAATCTTGACTTTGGAATCCAGATCGAGCATAGAGAAGCTGCTAGGCAGCTGGACTAAGTCACTATAGCAATAATAATAGCAGAACTGTTAGAAGCACAGGTCTTGGAGTCAGAGTTCACATCTTACTGCTCTATTTTCTGGTTGTAAGGTCCTGGATACATTATCTAACCTCTCTGGGGCTCAGTTTCCTTGTTTCTAAAGTAATGATAAATAACCATTTATTCCTCTTTTAACTAAGCTCACGGTGTACAATGATGAAGATTGAATGATGGTACTTGTATCTGTCCAGGGATGTTGATACGTTTTATTCCTGTTTGATTACAATTGCCCCCATTGTCTATTGTGAGATAAATGTTCATGTCATCAAAGCCCAAGGCAAAAGGGAAACATAAACAAGAAGAAAAACAAAGTGAGTTGGGATTGTGTTTAAATACTCAGCGCTTCATGAGAAAACTCAGTTGGGGGCTCAGAAAGATTGCCTAGAGGTGAAGAACACAGGCGAGCTCTTCTAGAAGACTGTGGTTTGATTCCCAGCACTCACAGAATAGCTCATACTAGCTGTAATTTCAGTTCCAGGATTTCTGATGCCCCCTCTTCTGGCCTCTGTGGGCATCAAGCACATACATGGTACAGACATGCAAACAAAACACCCACATTGCAACACATGAGCCTCTCATGTTTTTCCTCACCTTGCTCCCATCCCTAGGCATGAACATGATCTGCTAGACTCAGTGATATGTCAGAGCTTTCCAAAGCCCTTTATTTCCAAACCGTCTCATTCCCAAAGTTCAGAGCAATTTAAAAGACTTGTTTAAAAATGCTGATGTCTGCTAAACAACCACCACAAAAACAAATACTCTAGAGGAAGAGGCTCATTGCTCTTGGGGGGCTGCAAGTCAAACAAAAAATGACAAGCATTCTGAGAGGCTCTCCTAGGGAACAACCAGAAAGATCAAATAATGATGCTTCTAAGGGGGTGGAAATGAAATGGTGAAGGACCACCAACCTTATGGTCCCTCTACAGTGGCTGGCAGTCTGCATATTGTTTTGTTTTAATGAGTGCTGGTTTTCAAGGCTACCAGACACTAGGAAAGATGAGAATGGGGCAAAAGAAATTAGAATGGAGCTTGATACTTGTACTGAACTCAGCTCTCCACCTTAAATACGCAATCCTATTTTGTCTAATTTTTCAACGTTTTTAGATTCGTCTTTATTCTACTTTATTCCCTTCTAAGAGCTGAAAGTTCTACATTCAGTTTCTATTTTAGCATAAGTTACTATACAAATCCAAAGTGAAATAGCTATATTGCATTTTTCTATCAAAATAAAACAATGTACATAAAACCAATTTTTATGTACATGGACCATGTTTAAAGCCTATAAGAAAGATGAATACTGATGCTATACCCTGGTGTCTAGTTTTGCACAAAGACTTAGGATAACTTAATAGTTGCTGCTATTTATTGCCAGGCTACAATGCACAAAAAGAGGTAGCAATTACCATTTCTTCATCAATTTAATCTTCATAACTCTTTACCCAATATTATGTCATCTATTAATATGTGGTAAATAAGACCAGAGAATTCAAAGCAGACATCCAAAGCCGCATCTGCTGTAGATACCAATATCAGGAGTCAAGCATGAGTCTTTTAAGTTCTAAAGCTTGCCCCTTTCCATAAGAATGAAAAACCAAGAGCATCATTGTTGGTGGAGACATTTCTGTTTCTAAGGATAGACAACAGAACTTTTTCTTTCTCATTCTCTCTCATCTGAGAACATTTTAAATATAGAGAAAAAAGTGAAAAATGTAAAGATGGATGAATGCTTGAAGAGTGGAAACGTGCTGATGACTAGCCTGGAAGAAAGGGTTAGCTGGGGAGTAAGAGGAGGAAGTCATAGAGGCAGGGAAAGTCAACCTCCAGTGACAGAAAGGGACAGATGGGAGATGCGTAAGGGTAGGTGTCATCAGTTAGAGGGCAAGTGGATGGAATTCAATCAAACAACAGGAATTTATGTACAGGACTCCTGGGCATTGTGGGAGATACAAAAAGAATGTAGAGTTATTTTGGGAAAGATAATGGTATAGGCAAGACAGATGGCTTGAACTAGGGGTGTCAGTGCTGAGGGAAAAGTCTAGAGACAGAAGGCAGAATTAAAGAGGTAGAGCAATCCCCATGTGGTAGCCTGGAACCTGGACCTTTATGGAAAGAAATATTAACAAAAGCCCTGTAGTTGCTATTGAGTCAAAGATAAAAAATCTGTAGATTGGAGAGAAAGAGGACAAATCACCAAACCATTCTACTTCTGCTTTGAATACAATTAAAAGGCCTTTAAAGATATATAAAAATGCACACACACTCAAGCAGTGCCATGTATCACCTGTCCAATGTAAGAGTGTCTGCTTAGTTAAGACTGGGTAGGGACTGATGGCCATGACTAAGACTAAATTGGGTTCGGCCATCTCTTTATCTTGGACGAAGTTGCAAGTTAGTTTGAAAAGGTGCCCAAGGACATTTCAATGTCATTATGGTGGTATTCCATTTGTTGGAGAGAATATAAATCAAGGGGAGCTGGTACAGCATTACAAGTAGAAGATGTCATTCAAAATGTGACAGGGTAGGAAGGCATCAGTGCTTTTTCAGAGAATTCAGGGCCTGCTGCCCCAGAGGCTTCAGGGAGGAGAACATACTTTGCACCACAATGTATAGACTAGCAATTCTATTTTTGCATTTACCCATCGAACACACACCATACACCAGGCAAGCACAGACTTTCTAGCCTCCATATTTCTATAGCAATACCCAAATTAATGGTGGGTGGATTTAGAAATGGCATACCTGACCTCCCAGAAACTGACTTCAAGTGTGATGGGGGGCGGGGACCCACTAGAGATTTTAGGAGCAATAGTCAAGTACAACTTGAAGAGTGCTAGGCAGGAATAGAGGACGTCTGCCCAGGGTATCCAAGGTAAGCAGGATCAGTCCTATAGATAAAACGTCCCTGAGCACACTGGGATAGTTAGCCAAGTAGACAAAATTAGATTCCCAATTTGATTGTTACTCTCAGAAGAAGATGAGTATGCAGAAAAGAATGGCACTTTTTTGTTTTTTGTTTTTGTTTTTTGAGACAGGGTTTCTCTGTGTAACAGCCCTGACTATCCTGGAACTCACTCTGTAGACCAGACGGGCCTTGAACTTAGAGATCCACCTGCCTCTGCCTCCAGCATGCTGAATGCTGGGTTAAAGGCATGCACCGCCACTGCCTGGCTGAACCACACTTTCTTATCCATCCAATAGAGGTCAACATCTAGGGGGAGGGAGTTTAAAAATAGTCTCAATTATGTATAACCACGATTACACATACCCCCTAGATACAGCACTGAGACTCTTTCCTAACTGAGTGAGATACCAAGGGTTTTAAGTGTTCGTGTATAAATGGATATTTCGTAGAGTAAATGGGGTGACATTTCATTCCTGTCACCAATCAGTTCTGGAGCCATAAAATGCTGCTTCCTTTCCCTGGGTTTCCATTTTCTCCTCTACAGCAGGAAGAAGCTGGGATTGGTGATCTCTGCAGGCCTTCCCAGCTGGAATATCACATTTGGATCTGAGATTTCCAGATGGTTCCTGGAGGTGATAGAGTTCTTTGTGGTGTGTAATTGCGTTGTGTGTAACCATCATGCATGCTGTTTTCCTCTTCCTAGGAACTGCCGCTTGAAAATGACCCAACAAATGCAGAATTTACATCTTTCTCAGTCAAAAAAGCACAGCGCTCCATCATCTCCCAATGCTGCTAAGCGCCTGTACAGGAACCTCTCGGAGAAGCTGAAGGGCAGCCACTCATCCTTTGATGAGTCCTATTTTAAAAGCAGAACGGATCGGCTGAGTCTCAGAAAGACCTCCATGGTAAGAGAACTCTTTCTACTCCCACGTCAGTTCCATTGTTCAACAATTTAATGAATGTTTCATTTTACACATAAAGTCCATCAAGACAGGAAATATATATATGTATGTATGTATGTATGTATGTATGTATGTATGTATGTATAAAATGTTACATTAAGTTTGGGTGAATGGAAGGCTTTTCCCCTCTCTTTTTCTTAATTTCTTTCCTTAGTTTTTTTTTTTTTTTCACTACCAGACCAAATAAACAAATCTCCAAAATAAACAGCTTGAACAGATAGAGCTGTGGACATGGGGGTAGATTGCTTGACTAGGATGCACCAAGTCCTGGGTTCAATCCTCAGGCCCCCAGCAACACACACACACACACACACACACACACACACACACACACATGCACACACACACACTCAGTTTGGCAAATATCAAATGTTTCAGATCACATGGACTTCCTAGGAGTACCAGTGTTCATTTAAATAATAGTATTAAAATCATTTAAAGGTTTCTGATAAATATGTGTGTGTGTGTGTGTACATATACATACTTCACATGTGTTTCAGAGGCATTCAAAATACAATCCAAGAATAGAATTCTGTTTATTATATAAAGAAAGAGGACAGAAAAGGCCAGCAAAAGAAAATAGAGGGAAAAACAAATATCTATACCAAAACTCTAGGCAAATATACTCCCTGAAATGCAGTATTATATTCACCTTTGAGTCCCCAGGCAATCAAAGCAGGAAATACAATCGGGTGTGACCTCCCATTAGTTGATATCTAAAAGTGTATCAGTCCATCAGGAAAAATGAACATCTTCCTGTTGCTAAATTACGTGGCCTGTATAGCTGTCATGGCCATTAGTCCATAGCCAGCGGCATACAGCATATATTACAGATGTTCTCAGTAGTGTTCAGCACTAGCTGTGGGTCAAAGCAGCAAGCATGCATTCACATGATCGATGAGATTATTTGTGCAGGGAGGTAAGGGCTCCATGTGGTATTAAAGCAGAAGAAAGTCCTGGCCTTCACAGATAGACACAAACAAGTTAGAGTTTGGAGGAGGAAATCACTTAAAAGGGATAGTAAATGTGGCACGCAAGAGACAAGAGACACCAATCACCATAAACAAAGGCACACTGGAGACAGGGCAATGTTTTGATTTTGAATTCATTTGTTTTCTAATATGGTTTCCTATTTCACACCCATCTCCTGGGAGGGCTTAGCTGGGGTTAGGTTGTGACCTAAGTATCAGAAGCCCTTCTGTTTGGCAGACTGTAGAAAAGCAACTTCTCTGTTCAGTACGGTGTCTTGCAGCAGGAGGACAGCATACCAAAATAGCCTTCTCCTCTGGGTCCCTATTGTCAAAATAAGCATTTGCATAATCGCTTCATATTCTCCCCAGGTTCCTATGCTGCAGTATGCACTCATCTGAAGTGGACTGGCAAGGCTTGGATAGGGAAAAATCAATTTTTGATGAGACTAAAAATAAAATCGTCCTGCCTAAACATTCGGTCACTGAAGAGCTTCCACATATTAATCAGATCCCAGCACTAGGTCAAGGCCAACAGCATCCCAACAGCTCTGAAAGCAAAGTAAATCTTAGAGAAATAACGCATAAATGTAGAAGTAGGATGTGCCTCCATCTTCCCTGGTGAGCTACCAAAAAAATAGTATTTGTGAGAATCCCAGAGATCCTTTTTGTTTATTATTGATCTTTTACAAAAACTTTTTCAAAAGAGTCATATTGTCCATGCCATTTTTTTTTCTGTAGATGATTTAGCTCTCCTGAGAAAACTACTTCCAACTCTGTACCAACCTGCTTTTCTTCTTCTCCAGAATTTCCAGGGCAATGAAGCCATGTTTGAGGCTGTTGAGCAGCAGGACCTAGATGCTGTACAGCTCCTCCTCTACCAGTACACACCAGAAGAACTAGATCTGAACACACCAAACAGCGAGGGACTGACACCCTTGGACATTGCCATCATGACCAACAATGTGCCCATTGCTCGGATTCTTCTGCGGACAGGGGCCCGAGAAAGTCCACACTGTAAGTAAACCTAAACATAAAGGCCCATATCGTCCACCAGACCTTTGCTCTATGTCACCAAAATAACCGCTCAGGAATGGTTGATGAAACACAGACCCTGAAATCCTTTATGTGTTTCCAAAGACTTTCTTGTAAAGATCAATTAGTGTTTATCAGTTTAAGCACTTAATTGTTCTCTAAGGAAGACATAATCAATGTTATTGAAAGGAAGCCTCTCCAAATGGCTTTCCTAACAATTTAATCAAAGCTTTCAGGTATATGGCATCTTCGAATGATGATACAAAATTAGGAAGTGTTTGTAGGAAATGGATGAGCAGTTGATTGTGTCTCTGCATGCACAGTTAGTGTAGGGGCTTTACTCAGACACTCACAAACACTGAGTAAAGACTGTCCCAAGTCTAGAAATGCAGTGACAAACTAGATAAATGCCTGAATCACAGTAGAGCACTTGCATCCTAGTGGAAGAGATTCCAATAAGCAAATGAATTGATAAACTACAACATAAATTCAAACATTGGTAAATGCTGTGAAAAAGAACACAAATGAGTAGCAAGAGGTTCATAAGGAAAGGTGTTGGTTTTAAATGCTGGGCTTTGACTCTGTGAAGAAAGGTCATGAGGCATGATAAAACCTAGTATCAGAGCTTTATTAGGAGGGGGAGGAAGGAGGAGGACAGAAGAGAGAGTGGCCAGGCCTGTTGAAGAGACATATGAGGAAAAGGGAGAGAGCGGGGAGGAGGAGAAAGCAGAAGAAGAGGGGAGGAGTCTGTGACCGGCCTTTTAAGGATTCCCCTGCACGTGCACACTGTAGGCTTACGGAGCTATGCCATGCATGTGCCAACTGCAAGACCATGCTCCACGCATTGTGCAATCACGCAGCACATGGATTATGTAGGATGGAAGAACCCTTGCTTGGCTACTGAACTGCACATGTGTGGTCATACAGCTGGATGAGTGGTCAGAATCCTAACAGAAGGGTCCATTTTAAATAGGGTTAGGAAAGAGAACCTTAGCTGATGTGGCACAGTGTAACTAAGTCCCAAATGATATAAAGTAATTACTCATTAGATGTGGGATCCATTCTGGGAAGAATCAATGATAAATAGAAGTCTCAAGATAGTAAGAAAGGAATCTAAAGTACTGGAATAGAGCAAATAGAAGTGCGGATGAAGTCACCAGGACCAGATAGTAGATTCTGGTAGTCATGCTACAGTGTGTTCCTCTAAAGACTGAATGTCATGGGGAAGCAGTGGCATGATCTGTGAATGCTGTGGTCTGTTTTACTTTGCAGGGCCACTGTGATGCTCTGTGAAAGGTGAACACAGGAGAGGCAGGTGTAGAGGTGGGACAACCAGTCAGGGGCTACTTTATTGAATGATCCATGGAACAGGTGCTGGTTTCTGGGAGTAGCATGCCAGTAATGTTGACCAGAGACAGATATCAGACAGATGATAGATAATGTAGACAGAGAGATGGATGGTAGATGACTGTAGACAGGTAAAGATAAACAGATACATAGACAGGATAGATGAGTGACAGATGATAGATGGTTGATGAGTAATAGAGAGATAGGTGATAGAGATGATAGGTTATTAACAAAAGGAAAGATAATAGAGATACAGATATGGAATTCACACATCACAAAATTCACTCATTAAAAAAAAAGATGTAATGTTGTTTAGTAATGCAAAACCAGGTAACCATCACCATAATCATTGAAGAGCTTCTTTATCACCCTATAGAAATTCCACACTCTTGACTCCTTGCTCTTTGACCTCCTCCCCATCCCTAGCCCTAGGAGACATCAACAGTCGTTTTGTTGTTGCTGTTTTCAACAATTTGCCCCTTCCAGACTTTTCCTACAATGGAGTCTTACGCAGTGTGATTGGCTAGGTGCTATTCTGAGTACTTTACACACATTGGCACCTTCAGTCCTCACAGCACCATGAGGTCAGAGCTCACATTCTCCTTGGTGCAAACTCTTTGATCCAACAACCACAGTGGCTCAGTGCCACTAGACACTAGTTCTAGAAACCTCACCATTCTGGTGTTTCACCCACACTGCTTCACTTATTTCTAAGTGGTGGACCCCAGAAGACTAGAAGACCAGAGGAAGCTCGCGCATGATTAGAGGTCACATCTCAGCTCCCAGATTTCCTAACACCCACCCCCCCACGACTAGGTCCAGAGACAGACCCTGTATCAGAACACCATTGCAAAAGCAATCTAAGCTTACCAAACCCATGTAGAAGAACTTGAGGAGTAGTGGGGAGGAAGGCTCTCCAGAAGAGCTGCCTGGCCAGAGGGCTGCTCCTTCTTAGCAAAATTTGAATATTCCGAGGGAAAGTTAAAATAAAAAGGAAGATGAAGCTGAGAGAGATCTCTGCTACCTTCTGACTCATTTGCAATAATGTCTGTCCTCCAGATTCAGAAAGGGGTGTGGGGGTGGAGAGAGAATTAGAGGGTTTGGACACAGTGTGCAGACTAAGCCCCATTCTGGAAGAACAAGGAGACTATTCATGTAGATATTACCACTCCTTGTACCCTGAGTGGATGAAACATTAGTCCTCCTCACCTGAGACTCTGCAGAAGTATGCAGGGTTTGTTGTTGTTGTTGTTTTGGTTTTTTGGTTGTTTTTTTTTTTTTCTGTGAACTGTAAGACTCCCAATGTGCCCAAGCCCTTCCATTTATAATTAAGTTTCCATGGAAGTGCTCATGTACAGAGCTGGGGATGTGGTTCAGTTAGCAGGGTACCTATGTAGCATGCACAAAGCCTTCAATCCTCAGCACCCACCATAGAAACTGAGAATGGTAGTGTATGCCTTTAATCCCAGCACTTGGGAGGTGGAACACAGGGATCAGAAGTTCAAGGTCATCCTTGACTAGAAAGCAAGTTCAAGATAACCTGAGCCATAAGAGTCAGAACTCAAGTACCAACTATCTGGAAAGTCAAAACCAAATATGCTAAAGATTCTGGATTTTCCTTGCTCCTATTTGGATAAAGACCATATTGTTATCACAAAGTTGCAAAAAGAGGAACAGTAAGTTAAAATGACTAGGTCTCAGTCTCTGGAGAAAAGGACACTTAAGTTACAGTGGCCATCCAAGGCTCAACCATATACAAAATGACAAATATTGGTTAAATGTCTATGAGGTCCCTACACACATTACTTTTGAGTTTTAACACTAATGCATGTTGCTAACTCGGTTTTCAAGAGGACTTATTTATGATTATGAAAAGGTGATTGTCTTATTTATGTTTTCTACTGCTGTGATAAACATCCATTACCAAAAGCAACTTGGGGAAGAACAAATCTATTTCAATTTACAGTTCCATTTCATAGTCCATTATTGAGACAGAAACTGAAGGCAGGAACCTGGAGGCAGGAACTGAAGCAGAAGCCATAGAGGAGTGCTGCTTACTGGCTTCCTTCTTGTGGCTTACTCAGCCCACTTTCTTAAAGCAGCCAGGACCACCTGCCCAAGCATAGTACCACTCACAATAAGCTGGGTCAATCATCAATCAAGAAAATGTCCCACAAGCTTGCCCACAGGCCAAACTGGTGGGAACCTTTCTCAATTGAGATTACTTCTTCCCAAATAACTCTAACCTGTGTCAAGTAGACACTAAACTATTCAGCTCACTAGTCACACTAAGGTCACACAGTGAGCAAACAGATGTCAGCAACATAAGCCCAAGTTCATTGGATGTTAATCCTGGGATTCTTCTATACAAACTTATTGTATTTCTGAATAACCAACATGGAGGGCTGTGGCCAGTGGGCTCCTGTATCTTTCCTTTCTAGCTATTTGCTGAAAGTCTGTGGTGCATTTATTTGTTCTCTTCTGAGCACTAGGGAGCCATTTGTGTTGGATAAAGGCAGGATAGAAGAACACAGTGTTTGTAGGAATTTTAAATTTACTTTCTAAATCAAGTACAAAAGAAATAGGATTGCTTCTGTCCAGGAGTATGAGGTTTCCCAGGAGAAAAGCTGCAGCCTGCCGTCTGTAACCAGAGGCAAACACCTGCTACAAACTGTTCCCAAGCTGGAAAGCCATGACTTAAGAGAAAAAAAATCCCATCAAAACTCTTCAGTTCTTAGGATGCCTTGCATATACAAAAATGCTCCTGCTTGCTGAAGAGATGGCTCATTCAGTAAAACGTATGGAGGCCGGAATTTGATTCCACAAACCCACAAAACAAGGCCAGGAGCAATTCTGCAACCTTGTAGCCTGAGCACCAGGAGGAGGCATAGACAGGCAGATCCCTGGGGTTCCCTGGCAAAGAGCCTAGACTATTTGATGAGCTGCAATCCAATGAGACACAATTTCTCAAAAACTAAGGTAGAAACGACCCATAGAATGAAACCCGAAGTTGACCTCTGCCCCTCCCCACCACACACAGACATGCAACTACTTCTACCCATCATGCACCCTCACAAACACAAACAGGCACCTAGTCATACACATGGACTCACATTCACTAAAATACTGCTTTTCTCAGTATCACCTCACTTGATTCTCACAACTAACTTGTAAGGTAGGAGGTATTTTTCTCATTTTTCTGTGAAGAAACCAGAAATAAGGAAGTCAAACCATTCACCTAGCATTACCAAGCTAATGGGGTACAGCCAAGATCTGAACCCAGACCTAACTTTCATAGTCTCACACTGTTACACAGTAGATGTTCAACTCTTTCCTTCCCTTGCTCTGAGTCTGCTTTTCTAGTGACTGCCTACTATTGCAAAGCAGAATGTGAGGTCTCCAATAGAGTTAATTTCCTTCCTTATCTTCCCCAGAGTAGTTTTCATCTCAAAATTATCCCCATCCTCCTTTAACTTTGCCAACCAAGGATCACAACATAATTCAGAAGAAAGTTTTGTATGATTTACCCCATTTCTTAGCAGGAATCACAGCATGGTTGCATTCAGTACTTATTTCTAAAGTCATGGACCCTGAATTGTGGAGCTAGATGAGAATGTTTGTTATGAGTATAGATCAACACACAATCATGTACTACTCTCCATGCATAGAGTAAGTCCCAGAAGCTGTCACTCAAAATTACAGACTCCCCAGCTTAATCAGGAGATGAATCCACTATCTATTCAGCAATTATTTTCTGTTCCTCCCCACCTTTAAGCAAGCAGCACAGAGTAGAGTAGTAACATTGTTGTATGTTCCAAGACCCCAGATGATGCTTTAATCTATGGGTAGCATCCCATCTGTAAGTGTATCTATCACTATATTTAACTCTATATGTAATTACATATAATGTTTCCCCTATACATACACAATAAGAGATTAATGATGACACTAGTGATAAAATATAATAATGTAGTATTACTACTCTCTCACTTTGGGAACACTATTAAGTAAAATAAATGTCATTTTTTGAACTCAAGAACTGCAATGTCATGGAAGTCGATCTGATTCTTGGAGATGGCTACTTTCATTACTAATGGGTGGGCAGTGCATATAACATGGACAGAGCGTGGATACCATGAACAAAGAGATGATTCACATCCCAGGTGCTATGAAGGAGGTCAGACCTAGATTTGATCCTGCTACCCAGAACAGAGTGCAATTAAAGCCTTAAGACCTGTTTATTTGGGAGGATTTTCATTGAGTATGTTTGGCCCACAGTTGGCTGTGAGTAACTGAAACTATGGAAAGTGAAACTCAGTTCATCTCAGGGGAGCTACTGTAACACTCACTCCTGCTGAGGAGAACATTGGCTGTTACTAAAGGGGCATCCCACATGTTTCCCTGAAGCCTAGGAAACAGGCCAGAACCTGGACAGACTGCCGCTGGGGACCACCCTAAGCACAGGAACCACAGGCAGGACTTTCGCTCTGGGCATTGATAGCTTCCCAGTAGCTAAGACACACTCCATGGAGCAGCTGCTACCTGAGAAAGCCTTGCCATCTTTGGTAATGAGAGCCCCAACCAAGCTCCTTCTCTCTACCTAACTTACCATATCCTGCTCTTCCCAGTAATCACAACCCAACAGTCATGGAAGCAGGGTTAGTGAGTCATCAGTGCGAGTCTTCCCAATGTGAGGCTGCCATGAAGTTGGTACCATGAAAGCCTGCCAACACCAGTCCTAAAAACCCCAGCTCCTTTGGATTTTTGCCATGTGCAGATGTGGTCACACTTGTGGATTTTTGCCTCATCCTTTAGTCCCAGTTCCACAGCCATAACAGATATTCAGAAAACTTTGATAGACACTTTAGTCTTCTGACAGCTCCATCTACAGAAGGAAACAATATAAAGTTCTCAGGAACTTAAACTTTGGGGTCCTTCGGGTTGCTTCTGGGCACTGTTGCAAAGTCTGATCGTCAGTGTACCTGGCTAGCTTTCATTGTTCACTGTCTAGTGATGTGGACCAGCAAAACCGTGGGATGCTCCTCAGTGTGAATTTCTCTTCCCCCTCCCTTGACTTGCATCTTCCTATCTCTCCAGAACCCTCCAGATTGCTGCACAGTGAGCCCCTCCCACACCTTCTCCCAGAAGCTGCCTGTGCCAGCCCGAATCTTAATAGTCAGGGACTTTGAACAATACCAGCACAGAGCTACTGTCTCACTGGCAGACAGTACCGACCCCTGTGCTGCAACCCCACCACACAGGATGTGCCTCTCGTTTCTGCTGTGGTAGGAGTCCGTGCTTGTGCTGAGAACGGGGCAGGCTGTGTCTGAGAGGTGTGACTATAAACTAATGAGGTTGGCTTTGTGTAAACAGCCGCAGCAGAAAGTCTGCAACCCAAGCCAATGTTAGTCTTTACCAGGGCCCTCCTGGGAGACCCCACGCTCACTCCGACTGCACTGCCCCTGCTCAAAACACTTTTGGGATTGTCCTCGGAGTTTGTGCATGAGAAAACCAGACTTGTTGATTAGTCACACTTGATTTTTGTTCCAAAATAGCATTGCCCAGCGTCACCACTCTCCATGTCCCACAGACTGGGCAACTCTCAAAGGACAAAGGTTTGCTGCCATTAAGAATGTGGGAAAATGAGCCGGAAGTGGATCTCTTGAATGAGACACATATATTCCTATCTGCCTCATTAAAAGAGGAGTATAAATCCTCACCCTGACTTACATGTCTGCTCCTCAAAATGCCTCCTACAGTATATCACCCTCTTGGCCCTTACGCATGCCACACTATCTTGCCACAGGGACTCTGTACTAGATGGTCTCTCTCCTGGTGATGCTTGAAGGTTTTGAATCTCGATCGCTACATGTTCAACATCTTAATATCCATATTTCCAAATGAAGACAAGGATTCTACCATGTACAGAGTAGCTTAACCCTGTTTTATGTTCCTAAATAATTACCATCAGGTGGCTTTGGTCTCAGTTTCAATCACCCATTCTTTAATAATGGCAGCTTCTTTCTCTTCATTTCAAAATATTTGATTGATAGGGGAAATGTGATTATCTTCAAAGCATAGGAGTCTGATATTTGTATACACTGAGGAATAATTACCATCATCAAGTTAATTAGCACACTCAACATCATTCATGTTGTACATGAGATCCCCAGAACTTGTTAAGCTTCTGGCTGGAAGTTTATACCCTTTGATACACCTCACCCAGTCTCCAGTGCCTGGCAACCAACCTTCTGCTCTCTAATTCTGTGAACTGGATGTTTTAAGGCTCACATTTACACATAATCATGTGGTTTGTCTTTTTGTGTTCTGGCTTCCTCTAGGCTCATCTGCATTATTGCAAATGGCAGGATTTCCTTCCCTTGAGAGTCGGCTTTTGCTTTGAATATTTAAATATCCCCTGCATAGAATAAGCTCCCTTTGTCAAAACCTAAAACATTATAGATAATGTTTAATGATGTCTTTGATTGCCCTTAACAATGCCTTTGAGTGCATAGGTTCCTATCCACATTTCCCAACATTCCAATTGCTATCAGTTCTCCCCATTCAACCCACATTCACCATCATGCAATGAAAGATAACTACTAGAGATGGCACTTTTAAACCAAATCCTTAGCGCAGGCTAAAAATCAAACGGCTGGACTGGAGGAGTTCCGGTTTCAAATTCCACATCTGATACTTTGTAGGAAAAACCTTCAGTCTCTTCATGCCTGTTTCTTTATCTATATATTTAAGATGTGTATAATCTTATGTTGGTTATTATCTATATCACTAGGTATTAAATCACCCCAAACTTAGCAAATGATGACATTTATCTCAGTTTCTAAGGATTAGATATGTGGGACTGGATTTAGCTGAATGGATGTTCAGGACATCCACACAATGACCACCACCTTGCCGTTACACTGAGCTACAGGATCTCACATTGCTCACACAGAGCCACAGCTGGTAAGAACTCTGCCTCTCTGGATGCATGGGCCTCTCCATGTGGCAAACTGATTACACGGCAGTTGGCGTTCCTAAGTGATAAAGTTCTGAGAAGATGAGAAACATCAACCAAGGCAGAAACAAGTATCCTTTGCCACCTAATCTCAGATGGAACATGCTATTGTGAGCAACCCTGCACAGCGTGTGTGTGGAGGGATGCCTGGAGAGGACAGGGGTGAATGGATCTTCCTGGAAGGCTGGCTGCTACACTGTCAATCTAGGACAGTTATGTAAGTGGTAGAATAGTACCTTTCAAGTACTTCTCTCATGCCCTGGCATGTTATAAACACCCCGCTATCCCTCCAAAACTGTCATTCAATACAATTTTCAAGAAAAAAAATCTATGAGCTTCTGGCAAAGAATTTAAATGTTTACCATCTGCTACACAGTTTCTGTGTCGAGATAAACAGTAGCAGCACTGTGGATTATATGAACTGGTACCCCCAATACCACACTTTTCAAAGTTTGTAGAACTGTGCTACAAAACTACACTGTGCTACGTAGAAGTCATTAGCCATGCATAACTCACAATCTCTTAAAATAAGGGAGGGAAGGGAGAGCTCCAGAATAAGTCCACGCTCTGCCTGCTGACTGTTAACAAGGATGCCAGGGATGTATCAACAAAGGGAAAGTGTGGCCTCTCTAGCAGGTGGTGTTGGATACCCCCAAAGCATGAGAATGAAATCAGACCCCCTACCCCACACCATATACAGATCAGCACAAAATGTACTGAAGTCCTAAATAAGAGACTAAACTATAAACATAAACAAAGACAAGGGGGAAAACTCCATGGTGTTGGTCTGGACAATGACTTTTTGGATTTGAACCCCCAAAATATGAGTAACAAACAGCAAAAATAGTGAAGGGGACAACATCAAACTAAAAAGCTATTGGATAATAATGACAACTCAGAGAAGAAACAAGCAGGGATGGGAAATACCCATCAGCATACATCTAACAAGGGGGCCAATGCACAAAACATGGAAGGAATTCAAAAAAAAAAAAAATCAGTTAAGAAATGGGCAGGACTCCTGAGCAGACAGACTCAAAAGGAGATGTACAATGACCATCAGGAATGTGGAGAAGTACTTGACAACACTAACCTTAGAGAAAGGCAAGTAAAAACCACAGCAAGATATAATTTTACACTTGTCAGAACTGCTTTTCTAAAAAGACAAAAAAATAAGTGTTGGTGAAGATGTGGGAAGGGAACCTTTCAGGCTGTTTGGTGGGGATGGAAATTGGTATAAACAATTTGGGAAATATATGGCATTTCCTCTAACAACTAAAAATAGGTCCAAGGATGTGGCCCACTGGCAGAGCACATGCTTAGCATATGTGATGTCCTGGGTTTGTTACTTGACTTAAAAAAAAAAAAAGGCACTAAAAATAGTATTATCATATGATCCAACAATCCCACTTCTGGGTATTTACCCAAAAGATTTGGAATGTTTGTCAAACAGACATCCACAGTCCCATATCCACTGCAGCGCTGTTCATAGCAGCCAAGTTATGGAAGGAACCTGGGTGTCCATCAGCAACTGAACTGATGAGGGAAATGGGGGATGGACACACAAGGAAATACCACTTTGCCTTGATGAGAAAGGAAATTCTGCCATTTGTGACCACATGGATGCAATTGGAGCCTTACCCTAAGTGAAATAGTTAGGCACGGGAAGACAAATACCATATGATCTGACTTGTCCAGGGAACCTGAAACCATCAGATTCACAGCAACAGAGAAGAAAATGGGGTTACAAAAGCTGAAGGGAGAGGTATGGAGAGGTAATAGCCAAAGGATAGAAAATCTCAGTTGAACAGAAGACTGTGTTTTAATGTTTTCCATACAGTTAATTATATTATACACTTCATTTTTTCTAAGACATATTTTAAAAGTCATCATCACCAAAAGTAAAGCTCTCAAATGAAGTATATACTTTAATTAGCTTAATGTCACCATTTCACATATTAATAAATCACAGAATCACCTTGTACCCTATCAAGGTATACACTTATAAACTGCCAATTTACAATAAAACACAATTTATTATTAAAAATATATGTAGCCCAAATCAAAAAGCACTAGAAATATGAAATTCATACTGGCTACTGGCTTTCAACGGCTTAGTACAAAAACAAAGGACTATAAAATGTCTGGTTTTACATTGATGGCCTGTGCAAATGATAACAGTTTGGACATTTTGAGTTAGCTACAATTCATTTCGAAACTAATCTCACCTGTTTTTAATGTTAGTGTAAGGAAATTTTCCTGACGTGGCTTAGACTCTATGGTTGTGGACAGTGTGAAGAGCAGCCTCAGAAGACATGGTTTTCAAACCCAAACCTGATCTGGACTCCCTAAGTAACCTGGCAAAAACATGTGGAGTATTTGCTTTCTCCCCTGGAACTGAGAGAGCCCCGGGTGTGAGGGCGCCCTCTGCCTCCTTAACTTGACTCTGCAGAGCCACGTTCTGGGAGGCAGCAGAGAGGGACACGCCCAGGCCCTTTCCCAGGTGTAACAGGCTCTATAGAAGAAAGACCTGTAGCAGTTAAAATGAAACAATCGTTAGGTCTCTGCAACCTTTGCAACTGGACTCCTAGAGACTTCAGAGCTGGAGACCCAAGAGAAGGCAAAATGGGCTTTGAGTTCTGGATCTCAACAAGCCAAGCAGATTGGACCGAAATGCTGAGTCTCTCTACCGTAAGGGTTTCTTTAATTTCATACATTTAATCACTAAAATGCCTTTGCCTTACTTTTCTTGGCATTACTACCTTAAACCAAGTTAGTTGCAGAATTGTTAGAAGGTTGTTGCTTATGATCAACAAAGATAAATCTTATGAACTGCTCTTCTTGGTTGTCCAGAGGATATTGGCACTTAGTGCAAGGTTTATACCAAAATGACCTTATTTTATCATTTGAAATAACAGATAAACATTCACTTTGACATCATTTATGAGTGTGTTATGTTTTTTAAAAGTAGCTAGAATAGACTTTTTTTTTTTTTTTTTTTTTTAAAGATCTGCAACAAGAGATTATTTTTTTGGTGAAAAAATACCAAGCTATTTCCTATGAACAAATTTGGATTTATTTTTTGTGTGCCTCTAAAAATCAATAGGAGTGATATTAATAAAATCCTGTGTGGAGATTATCATTAACTTAGCCTGGTTTGTGAGGCAGGCACCATTGTGATGCCAGTTTTCCGGTAAGAGCTTTGTGTTCAACTGGCTAAAACTACACACCTTTTTTTTTTTTTTTTTTTTTTAAACTAAAAGCAAGTTTGGCTCAATAAACAGTTCCAGGCATATACACAATGAAACAAAATACAGAGCCATTTCAGAAAGATCAGTTTGTTTTATGCGCATGCGATCAGCACATTAAGAAGCAAATTGAAGAATTCAGAAACCAGGACATGTTTTACCTTTTCTTCTACTGAGGGTGCAGCTGCCCAACATCTCATCACTGATCATCACCCACAGCAGAGCTAAGGCAGGAGGGACCAAATTTACTCACACAAAGGCCACCCACCACATAGGCAAAGGTGACCTGTGGATGTTTGTGGTGGCTGAGATCTGGGAATGCAATCAGAAGATGTGGGACCATGTCAGCTGCAAGAAAGGCAGTCAACTATAGAATGAGGGGCAGTAGTGATGCTAGGGCAATGCTCATGTGGCTGTTCATCGTGTTCTGTTTAAAAATGCACAGCATGTCCAAATGTCCCCTAACCAAAGAATGGATAAAGGAAATGTCAGACATCTAACCAACCATGATGTTTGCAGGCAACTGCATAGAACCAGGAAAAAATCATCCTGAGTGAGGTAGCCCAGGCCCAGGAAGACAAACATGGTATATACTCTCTTATAAGTGGATATGAGGTACAAAGTGAAAGATAACCCTGCTACAATCCACAGATCCAGAAAGGCTTGGTAATAAGGAGGACACATGGCTCTCTCTGGGACCATATATCTTTTAAGGATACCACATCATTTCTAGGATCACAAGGGACCTTTGAGGATTATCTCCATTCTTGGAAATAATCATTTACAAAGTATGTTTCTGCTGAAGACAAGGCACTATTTCAGATTCAGAGGTACTTGAGGCTGAATGAGGCTTTTTGCAAATAGTGATTTTATGTGCAAAGACGGCACAGGGATGGGATGCATCTAAGCTGGAAGATGAAGCCATTGTCTTAGAATCTTGTTTATTTCATCAATAAGAAAGAGAAAAAATGGCAACAATAAAAAGATGTTGTTAAATTGCAAAATGGCATATCATCAATAAAAGAAAATGTATTCATTTTTTTCAAGAAAATCAAATAAATTACTCCCTCAAAACCTTCATTAAAGTTAAAATTAGGGGAGCCAGGCAGTGGTGGCACATGCCTTTAATCCCAGCATTTGGGAGGCAGAGGCAGGTGGATCTCTGTGAGTTCGAGGCCAGCCTGGTCTACAGAGTGAGTTCCAGGATAGCCAGGACTGTTTCACAGAGAAACTCGTGTCTTGAAAAACCAAAAAATAAAATTAGGGTCTGGAGAGATGGCTCAGTGGTTACCAGTGATTGCTGCTCCTGCAGAGGACCTGAGTTGAGTTCCCAGTGCCAACATCCGGGTGGCTCACAACTGCCTTTATCTCCAGCTCCAAGGCATCATCCTGTGCCTACAGATACACACTCACACAGAGACAACATAACTAAAACAAAACTTTAAAGCTTTCAAATTAATCTGCATGTTTTCCTCATTCATACTTCCAAACTTTATGTAACTGTCAGCCAGGCCCCATTCACCAGTTGTGGGGGAAGAGGAAAATGATGGAATAGTGAAGGCTCTACAGTCCCTAAGCTAGATTCCAGCACTAGACAAAGTCCATTCAGCCCCATCACTATTTATCTCAGGATTTAAACAGTAACCCTAATTGTATTCTTTGAACACAAAGTTCCTGCCCCACCTCCCACCCCCATCCCATAGTTAATTAGCTGGGCAGGTCTTATAACAAATTCCCACTCTGAAGCACTGGGTGGTAGAAATACTGTTGATAATTAAACACCACAATAGCAGGGAGCCTGTTTCAGGAGCCGTGAAGTGGTCTTGCCCCAGCCGGACGGCCTGCCACACACCCACAGACCCTCTATTGTGCTGGCTGTGGCTGCTCAGGGGGACAGTCACTGGGCTGCAGAAGGGACCAACTGCTAAGAGAAAGAAAAAGCTTACACTTGCAGAGGTCAGTAGTGCTGAACTCAGGAAGAAAACAGCCCGTGGGTAGAAGAAAAAGTGGAATAGAGACCCAAGACAGGGAGCAGTGGATGGGCAGGAAAAGTCAACCCGAAAACAGGCACGACCCACCCCCCCATTTCCAACCAACCAGCCAAAATGAGTGTGCCAATTTCCAGCTGAATCTAAACTGCAATATATAAATAATACGTTAATTCATATTCCGTTTGGATTAGAGAAGAGTTCTGAGTTCTTGAAGGGGTTTAAGAAGACTGTGGCTAAGTCATCCTGCTTCCCTGGATTTCAGCTTCTTCATCTTTAAATAAGAAGAGTAAAAAGGTCCCATTCTGAAATCAAACAACAACAACAACAACCACCAAAAAAAAAGTCCCCAGAACAATTTTCAAGGTGTCAAAACCTACCCTATCACACTTCCACCTATGATAAAATTACCCAGCCTGATATAATTATCATATTCACTTGCTTTTGCTTAAAGTAAATTAACCCAGTTAGGTTGATTATCTCATCTGAACAGGCACTACTATTGGCCATTAAATGGGTCATTAATAATAAGCAGAAACATGACTGCTTTATAAGTCAGCTGGTTTGGTAGCAAAAAAAAAATCTTTCAAAAGAGTGTTTTATTAAGCTATTAAAAAAATCCATAGGAAAAAAATGTAAAGATTTGCCCGGTGAGATGGTTGGAGAACACAGGCTCAGCCAGTGCCTTTGAGATTTGTCCACGCAATTACCTGTAACAACAGAGGCCAGTGAGCAACAGTCTTAGGGACACCTGGGGCTGAACCTGGAAAAAAAAGATTTCAAAATGCTTTCTCTTTTTCAAAACCACAGTTTTTTAGGACTGTTTCCCCATTCTCCTCCATAATAAACACATCTCTCATTTCTAAACAATATCTTCTTGCTCAGTTCCGCACATAAAATCCAGTGTTCTAGAGAAACTCTGACCCTGGAGTGTTGCATCTCCAGACATGCCCTCCAATCTCTGCTCTGCCCACCATCACCATTGCACCCTGCCACAGCAGGACCATCTCGTTTGGCAGAGCACTGGCTTGCAGCCCCTCCTGGACTGTGCACCTGACTGGGAAAGTCGAAGGTGCTCTCCTGGTAGACTCTGAGAGGGCAGAACTGCTGTGTGGTAAGAAGGAGGACTGAAGCCTAGGGGGGGTAGAGGGTGCAGAAGTAAACATGCTATGCCAGGGAAAGCAGGAAAAATGTCGGGGCTTAGGGGGCAGTGTGCGGGGGAGAACCACTCATAGACCTCAAGAGAAGCTGTCCATCTACAATGCCACCTGGAATTCCCACCCATAATAACTGTTGTGGATATAAAAATTAATAGGGGGATTTCATAGTATTAGAAAAATTTATTTTTATAAATCATGTGTCTATCACCCAAGTGTTGACGCATGCATGCAATTCAAACACCAGGCTCACAATAAAAGGCCCACTGAATAACTTCACGAGGACAATTCCTCCATTTTCTCTGTAATTTAGCGTGGAAGGAGGAGGGGGCTGTGGGGAGAGGGTGCAGTTACTGGGTCAATTAATCAACCTGAAGACTGTGACACAAGCTCTGACGCCTAACCTATGTCTAAAAATACACAGATGTATACGAATTTGTTTTAAACTGTCAATGCCTATATTTAGGGCCTTCCCAGCAAGCCTATAATGAGACTGTGTTTGAGGGTTTCAGTCATAGCAGACTCTACCATTAATCTGAAGTTAGTTAAATTAACAGCATTTAGTACTGCCTTGTCAGTCTTAACTGCTCCAGGAAATTGCACCTTGAGGCTACTAATATTGCCAATTTTTCCACTGGAGTGTGTGCTCATGTGTGTGTGTGTGTGTGTGTGTGCGTGTGTGTGCGCTTGCGCGTGTGTTTCCCCTCCTGTACCTCCCTATTCATACACCGTCATGGCCTCACTACATCCCCGACACTTATATTATCATTTATTCTGGCCTCCTTCAGCCTCCCCAGGGAATTCTGCACAGCGTAGCTGCTCAGTCAAAGAGTTTTTTAGCTTGATATTTATTTGTTTATTTTTCTGTCATGGCTCATGACTGAGGCTTTAAAAAAAGGAGTGTGACAGTATTTTGAGTACATGATTGACTGCTCCGACAACATTCATTAACCATGCCAAACCTGCAGCAGAACACAGTCCCGGGTGTTCTGAACAGCAGCCCTAAGAAGAAAGAAGAAAAGGAAAAGAAAAAAAAGACTCAACTAATTTTTCGTTGACCTCATCTGTAAATAAATTTAGACTGATGGTGCTCAGGGGCAATAATAAATTAGTATTCATTTCCTGTAATTAACGCAGACATGCTTATGAACACAGAGTATCTGAGTATACAACCACCTAATTTCCATTTCAAAATATGCCTAACACATTTTCACTTGAGTTATCTTCATCATATTTCCCATTAATTATAAAGAATGAGATGGGTGGGTTCTGCTTCCCACTCATCAGAAAGAAATATTGTTTTGGTCACAGGGAGTGTCAAACACATTCCAATAACACATCTGCAGACCTTGCCTCTGGCTTATGTCCCTGTTCCTGTGGTCTTCAGCCACCTTCACAGAACGAGGCTGTCTCCTGTCTTGCCACCAGTTGGGAGGGGCTCCTCAGAAGTGACAGGTGACCACCTAAGCAGACCCTCCCATGCAGGCCACAGGAAGCAGCCTCACAGGCGAGCACAAGCATGGGCAACTTCTACCACTGGTATACATCTGACCACACAGGGCAGATTGAGTAAACAACATGATGTAAACCAAGTGAAGTTTGGGATGCATCAGTAAAATCCAAAGGCAAACCTCTAGTAAGTCTTGCTCTCTGGGGCATGGATATTTCTGGAAAAGGTGCATTCCTGTAACCAGACCACACTCAAAGATCAGTGTGCGGAGGGCCAGGCATCAGAACCTACTAGCTCAACTGTGGCACCAGTTTGAGACATTTCACTAGCAATGTATGAGTTGGTTAATACTAAGACCCACATGCACAATTTTCTCTATGCTGTGAAGACTAGGATAAGAGCGGAAAATTTAAACTGGATTCCACCAAAAATTACTTTAAAACAATCAACTTTGGTAGAATGTAATTTGTTCCACAGCCTTCTAGACCTGATGGGGCCTCTGTTTTCAGACGTTTGTCCCTCCAAATGTCATCCACGCAATTATGACTTAACTCTGCTGAAGGAGCTCACTGGGAAGATGTGACAAAATGGCCAAAGAGCAATGGGAATGTCTTCTTTGTTGAATTTACCACTAACTAGTGAATGTCGGTGTTAGGTCTTATAGTAAGATAGTTGATAAGAAACACAGATCCCACGTTCTCCAGGAGAGACACGGATGGCCTAAAGCCACCGCACTTCCTAAGGAGAGCGTGTCATCCTCTTTTCCTCACAGTCGTCAGCCGGGAAAGCCGAGCCATGCACCTCAACACACTCGTCCAGGAGGCTCAGGACAGGGTGAGTGAGCTGTCTGCCCAGGTGGAGAATGAAGGCTTCACTCTGGACAACACGGAGAAGGAGAAGCAGCTGAAGGCGTGGGAGTGGAGGTACCGGCTCTACAGACGCATGAAAACCGGCTTTGAGCACGCCAGTGAGTATGCGCAGAGGACGGAGGCACGTACCAAGGCTGAGCTTCGGTTAGAGCCAGCCAGGCCTTTTACTGATTTCTCTTCTCAGCTCTCCAGGCATAGATGGCTGTTGTCAGTCTGTTTGGGGCAAGAGCTCTGGGAGGCTGTAAAAGGGTCTTTTGTCTTGACTGGTTTTCTGGCTCCCAATTGGTTCTCTGGCCACAGCCTTGAGCCCTGGGTGCTTCTGGCCTCCCTCCACCACATCTCCGCTCATCTAGAACTTCCCACCAGCTACGCCCTACTGCCTAATGACCCGACAGTCTGATGGCCTAAGTGGCTGTATTTTTTGGGTTGTGGAGTTGGAAAATTATTTATTTGCCTATTTGTCCAGATTCTGCTTCAAGTTCAGGTTTAAGGTGTTTTCAACTCTACTGTATATTTTTTTATAGAGAGCTATAAACTGAACTTAATACAACAGAGAAAGATAGTCAACTGGCCCATGAATTCTGCTTTTGTCTACATTTCCATTCTCTTTACCAGTTCTTTCTGCTTGGTTAAGACAGTCCAGGTTAATCCTCTCTGGCAGTGCAGAACGCTGCTGAGTGAAGTTCCTGGAGGAAGGACACATACAGCTCAGATGTTTGTGAACCATTAAAACTCTCATTCTATAAAGTTTTATTTTATCCTAGAAGATTTCATTAAAACTAAAATGTGCAACTCAAACACTTGCAAAGCCCTAAACCCTTATCCTAAAAGATCTGATATAAACAACTAAAAGAACTGGAGTCAAAATTCCAAATATAAAGAGAAAAGTCACTTCCATCATTTCAAAGCCCCTGCCTCAGAGAATGTCCAATCACATGAGCTGACTCTGGGAGAGAGTTAGATGCCAAATGCAGGGGCTGAGCAGATGGCTCCACAGGTAAGACCATTTGTCGTGCAAGCTAGGACCTAAGTTTGAATCCTGGGCACTCATGTAAAAATTGAGGCATGGTCACACCACAACTCCAGCACTGTGTTGGAGTGAAGTACAGGAGGATTGCTGGGCTTTCAGACTGCCAGTCTAGCTCCAGGGTCAGTGAGAGACCCTGTCTCAAGAAAGTGGAGAGTGAGAGAGCAAGATGTATTACATCCTCCTCTGGAGCAAGCACATGTACACACACACACACACACACACACACACACACACACACACACACAGGACCTTTTAAGGAAAATGTTCACAAGGGAAAGCTAGTGGGCTCTACAAACCAATGTCTCCAAAGTATGTGCTCCCACTGTCCTATGAAGAGGCAGGAACGTTGTTTGAGAAGGATTTGAGAAGCTAAAACACTGATGATTTCCCTTCTGTGCTAGGACCCCCAGAGGCGCCAGCCAACGCCTGCCTCATGGTAACCAGCAGCACATCACTCACTGTCAGCTTCCAGGAACCCCTCAGTGTCAATGCAGCTGTAGTGACCAGGTACAAAGGTACTGTACTCTCCCTCTTCTCTCCCTGCCCCTTCCTGGAAAGGCATGGGGGCATGGGGATGGACTGTTGGCTCTGAGTGTCTGGTTTCACACTAGTGGGGTTGTTTTAATCCCCTTTTGTTCCTGAAGTCAAAATATAGCCATGCATGTCAACGTGAAGGTTCAGGAAGGTGACTGAGACTAAGTCACAGGTATATGGAACAGGACCAGGCGGCCATTCCCTCATTGAACATCTCACTCATGTCTGCAGCACATCTGTCCTTCAGAGGGTAAGGCAGTGATAATGGACATAAGAAAAACAGAGCTGATCGGAGGAGCAAAAAGGCTGAAATGTGGGTATCAGTGGGGGCGGGGAAGCTTGGAAACATACTGCCCCCACTGACGTTCACTAGAGCCAGAAAAAAAGATGATGGTAAGATGGTGGCGTGGTCAGTAAAGTCCCCAGGATGGAGGTGGCCTTCAGATGTGGCTTTGGAGGACAGATGGGAGCTGGAGGGAGATATTGGGGACAATGTAAATTCTACATGGAGGGAACAATGAATCCAGCTGTCAGTGCACAAGAGTACTGGAACAGTTAGAGGAGGAAACACACAGAGGAAGTAGGAAATAAGAGCTTGGCTGCTCTGGAGCCGTGGAGAGCGAAGAGGGGTTGGAATAGAAGCAGAAGCCAGAGAGTTAAGACTTCATGTGATAAACTGTGGAGAGCTATTGGATAAAATAGGAACAAGATCACAAGTAAATGGCTGGAGTGCTGATAGTGTGCACAGTAGACTGGGGGAGACAGACAGCAAGTCTGAATTAAAGAGAGAGAGAGGGTTGTTCAAAAGCAAGGGAGTGACAGCCCGAGCCAGCCACAGCAGCAGCGCTGGTGAAGGACAGGAAGGCCCCAGGGGAGGAAGATGAGGCATGATATAATGAAGCCAGCCAGCCTCATACACAGCCCCTGCTATGTGCTTGAGTCTCTGTGTCCCTGCTTGTCACGGTGATGTCATGAAGCATGTTTATCCTCACCTCATGAACACCAGGGATGACAGATGATAGAGTTTTCCTTAGAGGCTCACAAAAGAGCCCAAGTCCTTGCATTCTGCCCACTTTTGAATACAGGAAAGGAAAAGTCATCAATCGATTTTCTGACTCACGTGGGCATGTGAAAAGGCCTTATAAAGCTCTCTACACCTAATCCAGGATGCTGATCCACAGGAAACTGTGTGTTCAAGTCTCCACCACTCTCTCTAGCTGTGCAACTGCCCACCTAGGGAACATGCCTTCCTTTCCACTTCTCAAGAGCATTCTGTACATATCTGTAGATGTGCTAGCTCTCTGGGTGCTTGGAACTATCCAGGATAAGTTCACTCCATTTGTAGTGTCTGAGGTAAGAGATTACAAATGGATTGACTTGGTGACCACTGGATTTTCTGTGACAAAGAGAAAGCAACCTTAGAGGACCATAGATGAAGTCCCTCAGGATGGCTTCATGTTTTCCTTATCATCCTCTCTTCTACCCAGACTGACTTGGCAGGATTGGCAGACAGTGGGACAACACCCACTTTTTATCTCTACCTTGCTCCAGCTCAGGATTTTGATGAAATGTTTCATTAATGCTGCCCTACTTGACATGTCCTTCTTATGCGTGATTAGTGATCTATCAGAAGCTAATTTACCCAGCTCTTTCATACTTGACCAGAACCCCAGCGAATTCTACCAGTGTTCACATTTTAACTCTTCTCTTGGGAAGCGTTTGGATGAGGTGGAAATGAAAGGTTGCCAGCGAGTGCTCTGAGTAACTGAAGAGGGTTAATTAAGCATTATAAATAGAATTGTCTGCCACATTGTGAAGCTGGCTTCCTTGTGTTAATTTCTAAGGACACAAATGGAACCCTTAACCTGACCGCTCAGGCGGGTTATTTAAAGCAGCTGGCGTCTGCTGTGTCCACAGAGACAGATGGGCAGTTTTTAATTCAGGGGTTGGAGTCATTATTTAATTGTGGAAATATTAGGAAAATTACCCTGAGACAAAGATAATTATTTTGTTTGCTTTAAAGGGGGGGGGGGGAGGCGGCAAAACAATTGAGAAATCCACAGAATGAAACAGCAATTATCTAATTGCTTAGAGGGTAAAGCTTAACCCTTCAGTATTTGGGGTTTGGCAAAAAGGCCTCACTCACCCTATGCTCCAGAATTTCTGGGCTCAGCAAAACCTCAGGCATATCTCAACAACTAAATGTTTTCCCCCTTTATGCTTAAGCCAATGTATATTTGGGGGGGAAGAGTCTGGCTCTCTCTATTGCCCATATGTTTACATTCATCAGCATGGTTTTGAGGACTCTCTGTATATACAGAAAGCTTTTGTAGAGCATCTCTTTGGGGGCCTTTTTAAGACTCCAGAGTCATGCACCAGGCCAACTGCCATCTCACTGTGGGAGATTAAAGGCATCCATTGCAGCTGAGAAGGCAGGAATATGGTTCTCAGTGGAAGCCTCTGGATTCTCCCATCTACATTGTTACCCACTGCAGTGACTGGGGCCATTTCTAGGTGTTTCCACCTCCAGTGCAGGCTTTGCATCTTTCTCTCACATCTTCCCCATTTCCGTGGTTTACAAACAGCAGCTAGAGTTGTCCCTGGTGCTCTGATGCTTTGGACCACTGCCAGGACACTGTTCCACATTCTCTTCTTCATATCCTTGGGTAACCTGCCTGAACTCCTCGTCTGGAGATTGCATGCTATTTTTCTGCAGGCCAAAACAGAATGAATGCATTTTCAAAATGATTTTGCTGTTTCGCTGCTTCTTGCAAGGCTGGGACGAGGGAACTGGAGCCTATATAGATGAGAAGCTATATCCTGTAACAGGTGCAGTACAAGCTTCTCTCTCTCTCTCTCTCTCTCTCTCTCTCTCTCTCTCTCTCTCTCTCCTTGAATTGGTGACACCTTGTGGCTTGCTAATTACAAGATGCTGCCATAGACACTACAATGTGTAAGTACCACCATATTCTAGATATACTCTTCTCTGCCTCTCTTGTTTCCTGACAAATTAGAAACCACAGCGTGAGGCTGGCATACTCTCGTAATCCCAGCACTCAGGCTATAAAGGCAGGAGCATCCAGATTTCAATGCCAACCTGGGCTGCATGGTGAGTTCAAGGCCAGCCTTCAACATACAGTGAGACTTTGTCTCAAAAAAAAAAACGAGGCATGTGGATACAGCTCAATGGGAAGGATACAGCTTGCCTGGGATGCATAAGGGTCTGAGTTCAATCTTTAGCACAAGAATTCCATCATTGAATTGCTTGGCTGTTCTTCATTTAGTCACACTACTTTGACAAAGCAAGCATTTCCTCTCAAAGGACTTGCCAGCTCCTTCTAAAAGCTTGTAGCATATCTGCTGGTGCCTCAACCACCACCTCTAAGTTCTGTCTCAGGAGGACTAGAAGTCAAAGAATGTCTGGGAGCAGTTCAGCTTCCAGGATGGAGTAGTCCACTGTATGCTCATGAATAATGTCAACATGATATAAACCTCATGATCAGGTCATCTTTTTACAAGACAGGAGAAGAACCTGACTTCATGGGCCACAAGGGCCCAATGATTGGGATTTCGATTCCTTTTTCTTCTCCTGCTATTTTTTCACTTGTATCTTATAATTTCAAGGAAATTTATCTAACAAGGAATAAGAACATCACATTAAAAAATATAATTATTTTCCATGTTTAATTGAAGAACTAATCCGAGCATAAGCCTAAAGCTGCTTAGTTATTCAAGAAAAGCACTGCTAGAATGTCATGAAGAAAAAGATTCCTGACTCAATTTGTACAAGTTTGGACTGTTCAGATTCAGAGAGGTGGAGAAGATGCCAAAGGTTTACAGATGAGAGCAATAAAGAAGGAAAGGAAAGATCTACAACTCAAGGAATCAGCTTGCTTTCTTGCTTTCCTTCTATTTAGGTACATCAGTAAAAAGTGAGTTGTGGGACTAACTGTAAGATGGGGAGATAGTGAAAGTCCAGTAAATGAGAGAATGGGGGGACTAGAAAGCCACCCTGTGCAGAAGCCTGTGCCTGAGCTGTGAAGGCCTCTGGGCCCTTAGTGGTCCTATTTTCCTTCACGTTACAGAGGTGTCAGGATCTTGCCACCTTACTCATCAACAGTCTTATAAACTTCCTTGAAGTCTTTTCCCAATAGTCTATATTGTAAAGAGTTGCATTTTTTTTACCTTTTCTTTTTCTTTTTTTTTTTGTGGGGTGGATTTGATCAATTTTAAAAACTAAGACTTCAAAAATACAGTGAAGGACAATATAAAAGAGTTTTTTGCTTCACTCTTCCAAGAATCCTACACCCCTGCCACAAAATTCAACTCTATGACTTTGATGTAGACCCCTGAAGATTCTTTCTTGATCCACATAAGCATGCAGCCATGTGCCACATAATGGATGGTGTTTCTGTCAACAGAAGACTGCCAGGACCACAGAGGGCCTATGTGACTATATCATCCAGCAAGGTAGCTGTTCCCGCAAAGATGGATTTCTTCAATAACACCTTCTCAGAATGTATCCCCATGGCTAAGTGACAAGTGATTATATATCCAAAAGTACATAGCTTCCTGTGATCTAATATAAATATTGTCACCCTACGTTAGTCAACTTCATGTCACTGTGACCAAACACCTGAGGGATTTAACTTCAAAGCAGCAAAGATTCATCTAGGCTTACAGTTCCAGAGACGTCAGCCCATGGTCACTCAGCTCTATTATCTGCTCACCTAATGGAGACTGTAGCTGGAAGTTTTCCTGTGTCTCATCAGATCCACAGCCTCTCAGACTCAAGTAAACACACAGAGGCTTAGATTAATTAAAACTTCCCAGCCATTAGCTCAAGCTTACTACTGACTAGCTCTTACACTTAAACTCAGCCCATTTCTGTTATTCTATATGTCGCCATGTTTTCCATGGCTTTACTTGTGTGCCATTACATGCTGTGTGCCATTACATAGATAGCGGACTGGCATCTCCTGACTTAGCCTTCCTCTTCCCAGAATTCTCCTTGTCTGCTTATCCCGCCTATATTTCCTGCTTGGCTACTGGACAATCGGCATTTTATTAAACCAGTGTACAAAAGCATTATTCCACAGGAAGCAAAAGAAAAGGTCAGGTTGCCAACATTCCTTTCAAGGCCATGCCCCACCCCAAGTGGCCTCGGTGCTTTCTTATTGGTCCTGCCTCCTGAAGATTCTATCACCTCCTAAAGGTTCGGGGGATCATAAATTTCCCTCACCTCCCAAAGCTTTTTTCATTTCCCGAAGGCTCCACCACTCCCCACTAGCACCGTGGGCTGGTGATCAGTCATTTAGAGCATGATGCTTGGGGGGTAGTAAGAGCCAAACCGTAACACACCACTTACCTGAGCCTGCAACTAGATATTTTTTCAACTTAGTGATAAGGTTTTAGTTTGCAATATACTATATTTCTTTCTAGTCTGATGTATTTGGGTCTTCTTCATTCTCTTTAACAGTTGTATAGTATTTTTAGGTCATAGCTTTTCTCCTACTGATGGACATAGGTTGTTGGGGTTTTTTAAAAAAGTATCTATTTATTTTTGTGTGTGCACACACTCATATGCATGCACACGCCACAATATGTATGTACATAAAGGCCAGGCAACAGCTTTCAGGAGTCAGTTCTCTCCTTATACCATGTAGGTCCCAGGAGTCAAACTCAGGTCATGAATCTTAGTGGTAAAAGCCTTTACCTGCTGATCCAGTCCTGTGGGTTGTTTTTTAGACTTTTTTTCTAGTATATCATGTTACAATCTTAATATTCATATATGTCTCTATCTTACCTACCTCAGTTTTTTTCTAGAATGGCTAACTAGAAGGAGGGTCTATACATTTATATAAACTACCATTGATTTGTCTTTATCTAATACCAACAAGTAGGTTTATGGCATATTTTAATATATTGTGGGAAGTCCCTCCTTCTGGTAATATATTTCAAAATGTCTTTGTTGTCACATACATTTTCTCTTCCAACTGAATTTTAGAATTGGCTTGTCAAACTCAGTTTTTAAAATCTTCCTGGGCTTACCTTGTATTCCTAATATGGAGAGACTTCTTATCTATGAGCATGTTTTTTTAATCAGGTTGGGTTTGTATATGTTCAGGACAGTATAATCATTTTCTTTCTGTGGGTCTTCTACACACTGTGTTGGATTTTATGCTCAGTATATTTCACAATATTTGTGACTATTAAGAGTGAACTTTATTTTCAAGATTTTCTCTAAGTGATTATCAGTAGAGTAATGCTAATGTTTACATTTTTAATTGGCAATGTTACTAAAATCTCTATTAGCTTCTCCTTTTCAGTACATTGTCTGACATCTCATAAGATTTTTACTTATCAAATCTTCCAGAATTATAGTTTTGTCTCTTTCTTCCTAGTATTTTCCTTTTTAAAAAAAATCCCCCATCATTGGGGAACATCAATTCTAGTTCCCTATACATTGGATGAGGAGCACTGGATAGGGAGCATTGATTAATTTTCTCTTGTCTCTGCTTTTGACAAATTGTATTTAATGGTTTACCTTCAGTGTGCTATCAACAGGAAGGTTTCTAGTAGGTTCTCTTGATCAAATTAATGAAGTTTTAACTTAATTCTAGCTTGCTATTTTATTTTGATTTGTATAAGAAAGAGATGTTAGTTATGCCTGAATTCTATTCATTTCCTCAATCACTGACTTCATCTGAAGTAAGACCAATGGCACAGAGTTCTGCAGCCATGTCATTTTTAAGCTTCTGTAACTTCAGACCCTTTATTTTTCAAAGTGTGTGTGTTTCTGGTGCCAGAGAGATGGCTCAGTGGTTTGGAACACTGGCTGTTCTTCAAGAGGACCCAGATTCATTCCCAGCATCTTATGATGGCTCACAACCATCTGTAACTCTAGACCTAAGGTTTCTGACACCCTCTTCTGGTCTCTGTACACTGCACTCATGTGGTGCATAGACATACATCCAGGGAAAATACCCATACATGTAAAATAAATAATTTTTAAAATATATTTATTCCTGCCTTTCCTCTTAGAATAATTGAATTTGGCTGTTTTATTTGTGGTTTGTCTGTTTGTTTCTTAAATTATAACATTGATGTTTTATTTATTTTCTATTTTATTAGTATATTTTAAATTATAACATTTATTATAAAAGATCAGGAATTAAATCATTTTGACTGTGAAAACTGATCAATGCTTGTTCTGGGCTAAAATATGGTCATAATTTTCTTAATGCTTGTACAACTGAGAAACAATAGTCATTCTTGTTTGATGAAAGTTTGTAATATGTTTCTTCATAATAATTCATGGCCCACAAGTTTCTGTGCCATTGAGTTTTGTATGCTTTCTCAGGATAGAGAGATGCAAAGGATGAGGGCCACATTCCCAAGGTCAGATGCACTTGACTTTGAAATCCTGCACTAGCCAGGTGGTGGTGGCACATGCCTTTAATCCCAGTGCTTGGGAGGCAGAGGCAGGTGGAACTCTGTGAGTTTAAGGCCAACCTGGTCTACAGAGCAAGTTCCAGGACAGGCTCCAAAGCTACACAGAGAAACCCTGTCTCTAAAAACAAAAACAAAAACAAACAAACAAACAAAAATCCAAGCACTACTTACTAGTCAAGTTTGACCTTTGGCACATTACTTAAAACCTATTTCACATTTTGTTTTGTTTTTGTTTTATCAAGACAGGGTTTCTCTGTGTAGCTTTGCGCCTTTCCTGGAACTCACTTTGGAGACCAGGCTGGCCTCGAACTCACAAAGATCCTCCTGGCTCTGCCTCCCAAGTGCGGGGATTAAAGGCATGTGCCACCAACGCCGGGCTCCTATTTCACATTTTTAAAACTGTATTTATTATTATATGCATATGTATGTGTGCTTGTTCATCTTTGTGTGCATGGCACATGGTGGGTTTCTGCAGAGGATAGAAGGGGGTTTTGAATCCCCAAGAACTGGAGTTACCCCATGCAGTTGTGAGCCACTGGATGTTGGTGCTGGGAAATGAACCTGGGTCCTTGGCAAGAGCAGCAAGTACTCTTCACTGCTGGGCCATCTCTCCAACCTGTTTTCTCACTTTATAGATAATGTTACAGATTTAATGTTAACATTAAATCTTTTTTTTTATGTGTGTATGATGTGCTTGTATACATGTGTGTTCATGTGGATGTGGAGGCATGCTGTGTAAGGGACATGTGTGGGAGGCCAGAGGCTGATGTCAAGTGTCTTCTTCACTTGCTCTCTATTTTATCTTACTGCTACAGGGTCTCTTGCCAAGCCTGGGGCTTTCTAATCATCTAGTCTGGCTCATTGGCTTGCCCTTGGAGTCCCCTCTGCCAACCTCCTAAGGGCTAGGATTACAGTGGGAGCACCACATCGACCTGGCTTTCATGTGGCTCTAGGGATATCAACTCTGGTCCTCATGCTTGTGTAGCAAACACTTCATCCACTGAGCCACCCCTGCAGCCCTATTTTTCTGTTTTTAGTTTTGTGATTAGATTAGTTTTTTTCTTAATTTGAAAACTTAACTCACTTGCTTTTGATTTTATTAAGATTTTTTTAAGTCTGCACTATTGGCAGAAAGTCCTTCCCTATGGCCATGAGTTCAAGCCTATTCTCCACTTCTACTCTACCAGATTCGGGGTATCTGGTCTTATGTTGAAGTCATTGATCCATCTGGAGTTGAGTCTTATGCAGGGTAGTAGATGTGGATCTATTTCATTCTTCTACAATGTAGCTATCCCAAAGAGGCTGTTCTTTCTCCATGTGTAACTTTTGGCTCCTTTGTCACAACTCAAGTGTCTGTAGGTGTGTAGAATTGTCTGTACCTTCATTTCTACTCCATTGATCAATGTATGTTTCTACACCAACATCATGTTGATCTTACTACCAGAGCTCTATAATACAACTTAAAATCTGGGAGTTCTTTTATTATTTCAGATTGTTTTAATTATTGTGATCTTTTGTATTTCCATGTGAAGTTTAAGGGTTTTTTTGTAATTTATGTGAAGAAATGTGTTGGAATTCTAGTGGGGTTTGCACTGAATGTGTAGATGGCTTTTTTGTAAAATGGCCAGTTTCACAATGTTAATCCTACTGGCCCATGAGCATGAACGATCTTTCTATCTTCTGATGTCTCTTCAGTTTCTTTCTCCTGTCTCTTAAAGTTTTTATTATACAATTCATTCACTTGCTTGGCTAGATAATTCTAAGGTATTTGTATTTTTCTTAAGGCCACTTTGGCAGGCTGTTGTTTCCCTGGTTTCTTTCTTAGGATGTTTGTCTTTTGTATGTAGGAAGGCTACTGATTTCTGTGTGTTAATTTTAGCCTAGACTTTGCTGAAAGTCTTTATCAAGAAGCTTTCTGATAGAGTCTTTGGGGTCTTTTATGAAGAGAGTCCTGTCACCTACAAATGAGGGTCCTCATGAAGCCGAAAAGCTTCTGTACAGCAAAGAACACCGTCATCTAAGCAAAGAAGCAGCCTACAGAATGAGAGAAATTGCTACAAACTATACATAGGACAGAGGGTTCATATCTAGAATATACAAAGAACTCAAAAAAAGAACATCAAGAAAATAAAGAACTCAGTTTAAAATGGGTCATAGGACTCAACAGAGTCCCGAAAGGTGCAATTCAAATGGCTGAGAAACACTTTAAAATGATCACCATCACCATCCTTAGCCATCAGGGATATGCAGACTAAAACTACTCTGAGATTTCACTCTACCCCAGTCAGAATGGCCAAGATAAATAAAACAAATGACAGCAGATTCACTGGGAGAGGGAACATTTACTCATTGATGGTAGGAATGCAAGCTGTTGGGTTGGGGATTTAGCTCAGTGGTAGAGTGCTTGCCTAGCAAGCACAGGCCCTGGGTTCGATCCTCAGCTCAAAAAAAAAAAAAAAAAAAAAAAAAAAGGAATGCAAACTGGTACAGCCACTATGGAAACCAGTGTAAAGGTACCTAAAAAAGGTGAAAATAGATCTACCCTAAGATCCAGCTATATCACTCTTGGGCATATACCCAAAGAACTCTACATCCTACCACAGAGATATTTTGTCATCCATGGTCACTGCTGCTCTATAACCATCAGGAACTGGAGACAGCCTAGATGCCCATGGACAGAGAAATGGACAATGAAAACCAGTATATTTACATAATGGAGTATTATTCATCTATTAATAAGAATTGAATTATGAAATCTGAAGGTAAATGTATAGATCTAGAAACAATCATCCTTAGTGAGGTAACCCAAACCAGAAAAACAAACATTACATTTGCTTTTACATGCAGATGTTAGCTTTTAAGCTTTACTATGTGAATTTCATTTAGAATACTCACAGAGGTTAGATAGCTAGTACAGGACTGGAGTGGGGTGTGGTGGAGGAAGGGGTCTTCTAAGGAAGGAGAAATAGAATACAGTGTTATAAAGAGATAAAAGGAAAATTAGACTAGGATGATTGAATAGAAAAGAGAATGGGGAACAGGATAGAGGAGGAAATATGGGGAAGGATTATTAACACAAAAGAGCCTTTGAAAGGCCATATGGAAACCTACTATAGAAGTTTCCTTATTATGTACATATAAAAAAAGAATTTGAATGAAGTTACTATATAATAATGGAGGCAATGCCCCAGCTAGACATCTTATACTACTATCAAGGAAAACTTCCAGTACCAGGAATGGGTTATACCTTGTTGAATCACTGGCGAAAGGGGTTCCATAGACCACTCCCCAAATGTTATAGACTGCTGCTAATGCCATTATTGCCCTCCATAACCTGACGATAAGCCCCTATTGTTGAAGACACATCTCTATGCCATCAAACATGGAGAAATTGAACTGGTGCTCAACTACAAGTTTCACCCCTACTGACTAGCATTCAGAGTGCTAGAAGCTATTGTACCTACTACTAGAAAAGAAATGTAAACATCAGTCTCACCCAACTGTGAACCTTGTGAGCTACAATAGCAACCTGCTCTCAAGCTATACTCATTGGTGAAATCATGGCACAAGTGTTATGAGAGTAACAACCACTTTTTGACTGGAGTTAAGTCTTGCTTCATGAGATGGAATCCATATCTGATACTGTTCATGAGGCCAAGTATCTTAGATTGGTTAGGTCATGGGGCCCAGGGGAAAAAGTACTGCTATTATTCTGATAACTGAACATAGCAATAACATTATGGCTGAAGACACAGTGCTATCCACATAGGTTAATGTGCTGCTTAAAGCTCATGTGAAAAATGTCTTACAGTAGATAGTAATTAGCTCAGAGACCCACAACAGGATAACATGCAGAAAGTGAGAGGCTCGGGAGCACTCAACATTAAATGGGATGTCTTTATCTCACTCCTCCCCTTAAGGCTCAGAGATCTATGCAGAAAGACTTTTAAGAGCTAGAAATGATAGACAATTCCAAGCAAACAGCAGTTTTCAGACACAACAGGGCAGATGTACATCCAAAGGCTGTGGTCGCATGCACAAGAGCTGTACAAGTTCAAGTCAGACAAAACTCCAGCACAGAGAAGAGGACAAAGTCCCACCCCTGACCCTGAAGCTATTTGAAATTGACAGCTGTTAGGAGAGGTAGCTTCAATTTTCTCCAGTGTAGAGACACTGGGTGCACGCCAGTGCAAGCCTCGTGCTCAGGAGGGATTGGCCACTGCAATACCGACTCGATGTTTCTGCAATGGTTTTTGTGTTTTAATTCTTTTAAAGAGAGGAAGAAAGTTTGTCAGTAGGGAGTGGGGAAGGATCAAGGAGGAGTTGAGGTAGGGGAAAGAATATGATCAAAATATATTATGTGAAAAGAGTTTAAAACTAAAAAAAAATATTTTTAAATCATAGACTGTTACATCCTTTGGAGATCTTAAAATCCCTACCAGTGGCTAACAAGTTACATGTGTGCCATACATGATGTTGGAAGACAGCGTACAAACTCAACTGGGGACATGGGGAGACTTGTTCCCTCTCATCTTGGAGTGAAGCTGTTTTGTCTTCCTCAGGCCACTGCCTCAGTTTCCACTTGACAGTAAACAGTGTTTTCTGTGTGTTTCCATTTGCCTGTGTCTCTTCTCTGCCACCCTTCCCATCTTCTCAGTGACATCTAAAATACATGAGTCCTTGTAAAACATTAATTATTAAGCCTGAGAGTCTCTTTGTGTGTTGGGGGGGTGTGTACAAGAGCACTGTGCTGTGTGTGTGGAGGTCAGAGAACAACTTTCAGGAGATGGTTCTCTCTGCCCACCATGTGGGTACTGGGGATCAAACTTAGGTCATCAGGCTTGGCAGACTCCCCACCAAGCCATCTCACCAGCCCCTTTATCTCTTTTTATATCTGCTTTTAAATTCCCTTATTCAAGATGATATGACAATGAAATTTCCATTTTTTTATCAATTGTGTATAATGATTTAAAAAAAGAAGTTGTTTTCTTTATCCTCCCCATCTTTTCCCCAGCTCCAGCTGCTCTTTACCTTGCACAGCTGTGGGAGTCACCTCTCTAGTCATGTGATCTATGGCTGTTTGGGGACTCATTATCTGCCCTTGTTTACTCAATTACAACTGGGACAGAAGAATTGGACTCTCCCATAAGAACCACATTTATCTGAATTCTCCTATTCTCCCAACACAGTTACATTGCTATTTTAATGGCATCAGGTGTTCACACCACTCTAAACACAGGAATTGTGGACATTGTAAAGTCAAGAAGAACGCGACTTTTCCTGTAAATTCCCTCTGGTCGCTAACCTTTCTGTGCCATGGTTCTGTTCTGTTCTCTTCTGGCCCTCCCTCTTGTAGCCTCAGTTCCTTTCAGATGATCCTTTCTGGAATAATCCCTACTTTCCCAAGCATACTCTCTGCTTCCATTGCCGTACATAACCAACCACAACCACAGTAGAAGAGTGCCACACACCTATCATGGTGTTCAAAACCTCTACAGTCTTGGTGCCAGATGCTGATGAGGATTTGGGGAAAATGGCACCTTTCAACACTTCTAGTGGGGAAGCAGAATGGTAGTGCCATTCTGGAAAGCAGGTGAGATCATTTCTTTGAAAGTTAACCATGTGGCTCCCGTAGAGCCCGGTGTTCGTACCACTGAGCACTTATTCCAGTAAAACTAGTGTTTCTAACCCTATAAAAATCCTTCCCAAAATGTTTATAGCAGTTTTATAAATGATAGCCAAGACCTGGAAATAAACCAATTGTACTTCAACAGTGGTAGTTGAACAAACTGCGGCCTGTTCTTGCCATGAACGTGACCTCAGGAATAAAAATCAAGGTATTTGTACAAGCAACAAACTGGATGAGCCTTCAGAGTGTCATGCCGAGTAGAGAAGGTGATCCTAAAGGACCTGTATATGTCACAATTGCATCTATGTAACGCTTGAGATGACATAACCATTGAGATGGAAACATACTGTAGTTGCCAGAAGGTAGTGAGGAGGAGGGAGTGTGGGGCTCTGATGCCTGTCTTCCAGCCAACATAGTTGTTGTAAGGTACCTTGTTTGCCTTTTAATGGATCTGGAGAGAAAAGGAGTGGTTGGACATGGATGTGTGCATGGCATCTTGAGCCAATCTCCCAGGCACTTGCATGTAACCCAGTCTGAATGCTCAGAAATCATGACCTAATGCTAACCTGAGCCCAGCCAATACTGAACAAAGCACATCTGCTCCCTAAAATCTTAGTCACCTAAAGACACATGTGACACTGAGTTTTGTGTATCAGCTGTTGGCGGATTATTCCTGACACTAATTTTTTTCTTCCTGGTATAGCTGGAAAATCATCAGCTTATAATATAATAGGAAAATTCTGGAATATATGAGCTTTCCCTTAAGGTACAGGTTCCTAGAAGGCAGAAATTGTGTCTTTTCCATTTTAGGAGGAGGGAGTTACTTTATTTTGTTTTGGTTTTTACCCTTACCTGTTGCATTCAAGCGGCTCTTTCTGTTCTTTAGTTGGCTCCTCCTGCCACAGGACCTTTGCACAAGATTCTCCCTGTGCCTGAAGCACCGTCCCATCCCACCCGCTCACCCACCTAATTGTTCAAGTTGCTATCAAAATGCATTTCAGCAGAGACACATTTTCTATATAGCTACTTTAAATGAGGCGCTATAGCTTGTAACATTGAAATTATAAACATATTTCATAGATTGTGATAAATTCACAGATTTATAAATAATTCTATCATTCATGCCCTTCACCTCCCCTTCAGAGTAATGTTTACAGCTTGCAAACATCTATTTACTTTTGTTTGATATTTTTATGTTAAACATATTCCATTATTACAGACTTTCTGAGAGTCTTTCATATCTAATGTAGCTAGTAAAAGCATTTCCCAAAATTTGATTTGAGCATTGCTGAACATTTCATGGGAAAAATGTTTCATGAAATCCAGAAAATATTTAGGACAAGAATTCCCAAACTAAGGGGCACATTAAAACATACACACCCTGAGATCTGTGCCATGCCAGAATGTCTTCCAAACCCACCAAGTCAGAGTTTCTGCAGGGTCTCTCTTTTGAGAGCAGTTAGATGATTTTGATGGGCAGAGAGGGTGAGAACATGTGGTCATGTTATGCCTCCCACCTGACTGTAAGCCTCATGTGAGCAGACTCTGTCCTCATTACGTTTGTCACAGGGCCCAAAAGATGCACAGTCATCCTTAATTCATTTATTTCATAAAAAAAAAAAAAAATGCAGTGCTCATCATTATGTGATGGGCTGAACTCTAGGTAGTGCACATTAGCCATAAATTCTTGAAATATTCTGTATCTAAAATGCTTACATTTCATGCAGAAATTGTAACACAGACCAAGGACCTGGAGAGGATCTTCTATGCATTGACCCTCTTAGCTCTGACATCAAACCTACAGGTGACATTATCTCTCCATTATGGTTGAGAAAACTGAAGTTCAGGGAGATTAAGACATGTGTTCATGGTCACATGGTACAGAGGTGGCTGGGATGGTCTCAACTGTCAACTTCATGGAATTTAGAATCACCTAGGAAACTAACTTCTAGGGTGTCTGTGAGGGAGCTTCCAGAGAGGTTTGCCTGAGGTGGGAAGGCTCACTCTAAATGAGTGGCAGCATCTCATGGCCTCATTTCATGGGGCAGCAGTCCTTGGATGGATACAAAGAAGTAAGTGGACCGTCAGCATTCGTGTCTCTCTGCTTCCTGACTGTGGATGCAACGTGACCATCTGCCTCCTGCCAGTGTCACCACGCCTTCCCACCAGACAAAATAAACCCTTCCTTCCAAAGGTGGCTCTTTTCAGGAACCTTGTCACACTCAGGAGAAAGGTGACTACTACAATGACAGAGAACGGTGTGGTCCTGGGGAAGTACTGTTCACAGGCCCAGGCTCTTACCACTGTGGAATCCTGGGTTAGGAAATGATACTGGGTAAGAAGACAAGCCAGCCCCTAAGCTCCCCCTGCCATCCCCAGACCTTGGGAAGTTTCTGGTTCCTAGAGAGCAGCTACCACCAGGGCAGGACTTTGTCTGCTTCTCTACCTCTTCATGTTCTTTAGAGGGTCTGCACAGCAGAGATGACGTGGCTCTGCATACAGGGACGTACTTCTCTGGAGGGCAGCCTTCCCCTTGTGGAAGAGGGGAGGGACCTTCTTACCCTTATAGCTTATGTGATTCATTTTAAAATCAGGCTGGCCAAGTCAAGGGTAAAATCAATGCATTGTGGACACAGAGAACACATCATAAGATTCCTAGTCACCTCCAAGCATTCAATACAGGGTGGAAAAACTTAATAACCAAGCAAAGTAAATAAACAACCGTTAAGATGATTTACAGTCTGGCCATGAAGTTGACTCGGGGTCTGTCCGGCTTTCTCCATCTTCAGACAGTCTCTCAGTTCTCCTGGGGCAGGGTGTGGATCCAGACTTCATGTCAGACGTCAAAGGAAGCATATTTTATGTTCTCTGATTGACTAGTGTATGCCCAGAAATGTGCCAGGTCCTTTTCTATGTACAGACTTCCTTATAACTCTTTTCCTTCCAAGCTCCTAGATAGCAGGTCTTCAGATGTCTGAAGATTGCTATCCCAGCCCTCCCTCTCCTTCCCTTTGATCATGTTGTTTGAGGTTGTACATACTTCTGTATCTTTCATGAGTCTGGGATCGGCCCTCATCACGCACTGCCCTTTCTAGAGTGCTTTCTAGAGTGTGTAGGCTCCTAGGTGTGGGGCCCTCATACTTAAGAAAACCCATAGGACAGAGCCACTGATCTTTCTCACAGCACCCTCTGAGGAACTCACTGAAGACTTTCCCAGGGACCCTTTCCTGCAGTGGAGTCAGGAAAATGCAGCTTTAACCCAGACTGGCTCTCACTGAGCCCAAGCCTCCTTCACCACCCAGCAGACCCGTAGACATCCTTCAAAACTTGGCCTGAGGAGCCACCTCTTCAGAAAGCCTTCCTTCGCTCTGGCTCCGTGTCTGTTTTCACTAGTCACACCAGGCGGCACTTCCTCCATCTGCATGCCTGCGAGTGTGGGAGACCTGTGTGCAAAAGAAAATGGTGTCTCAGGCTGAGGAGACCGCTCAGTGGGTAAAGAACTTGGCATGCAAGTGTGAGGACTTGAGTTTACAGCCCCGGAGCCCACAGAAAGGCAGACAAGGAAGCATCAATCTGTAATCCTAGCTCCCCGACAGCAAGATGGGAGACAGACAGAAAAATCCCTATATGTCTACAATCAGCCAACCTGGAGAACACAGCAGTGAACACATGAGACCTCTTTCAAACAAAGTAGAAGGCAAGGAGCCACATCTGAGGTTTCCCCCTGCTCTCTGTATGACACAGTAGCAAGCATGCACTTTTCCCTCACACAGGAATACACACACACACACACACGAACTCACTCATACACACTCACACAGAAATGGTATCTTACAAGCCTTTGTATCTTCATTGCCTATGGTCTGGCTACTGAATTGATCTATTGCCTACAGCCTGGCTACTGAACTGCTCTAAGTTCTAGATAAGAAAGAACTAGGAAATCAGAAGCTCCGTAAAGGCAAAAGGAAAGTTGTAATCTGACCATTATTGTGTTTTAATTATTAGACAGCCTTCATCTAGGTACTGTGGCCACAATGGAGACCCTTCTCACTGGTTTCCTCCATAAGGAAGCCTATGGCTATTCAGTCATTCATGTGTCAGTCACCCATTACATGCCATGACCCTTTCCTGGTCACCTTGGACACAGCAATGAACAAGACCAATGTAGTTCCTGCCCTAGGAGGCTTCTGTCTAGCAGTGACTTACAACACATACAACATTGACCATCCCTTCCTTCACCAGGTGATATAAAGCACTTGTCCTTCCAGGTGTTTGAGGTGTGGGGGGTGTACAACAGTGAAGAACACACTCTACTCCTTTATGGAACTTTTAGTTTTTAGAGAAAGAGCTTACCAATAGAATTCATCTTGCAATATAAAGAAAATGAAGTTTATGACTGGTCCAGTGTTAAACTGCAATTTCAAACTGGTTGTCAAAACTGTCCCCTCCCTTTTTCCTGTATGTCCCCAGAACTCTTCTCAGACCTCAGCCCTCATCTGCAGCTCCATCCTACTTGCTTCCAGCTCCTCCAAGACCCCTGTTTTCAATGAAGTCTCTGCAAAAGTGGCCACCCCACCACCAGGCAAAGCAGCTTAGACTCCCTCCCTCCTCTCCTCCCACACCACTCTGCAAATGCAGAGCCAAGAAGCCTCTTGGCTCAGAGGGAGGCACGCCAGACAGCTCCTCACTGCCATGCAACCATGAGAGTCATCCCCATACTTCCTTGAGGGGCAAAGTCCTTCTGCCAATGGGGACTTAACTGGGCATGGTGATGTGCCAAGCCTCCCTACCCTCAACTAGTCCATCACCACCTCTTACAGCGTCTTCACCCCTAGTCTGAGCAGACTCCAGTCCTTACCCCCAGGAGCCTGGCAGTTGCTGAGCCCAGACACCTGGGAGTGGGGTGCTGGTGACTTTCCAGTGACCACTGCCGCAGGTCTCCACTCCAGGCAGACACTGGCTGAAGCCTGGCTCTGTCCGTGACTGCCCACCTGGACACCCAGCTGGCAGTACAGACCCAGAGCCACTGTCTAGGCTGCCTTCTCCCGACAGACACTTTTCTCTTGAGTCCTTTTTTGGCCAGATCCCTTTGCAGCATTATAGTTTGTCAATAGCCCGCGACTGCTTTCTAGAATTTCTCTCCAGGAGAAAGTGTGTTTTTCTAAGAAATAGGTGTTCTAGCCTGAAGCCTAATTTCATATGAGGGCTCAAAATTGAAACAAAAATAATCGCCCTCAAGTCTAGGAGCCGAGGGGCCTCTCCACGCCCTGAAGAGTGCTTCCTCTTGGGAGGTGGGAGGCAGGGGTGGTCTTTTGTGTTATTTTAATGAAATTTTTCCAATTATAAAAGTAACGTAGGCTCCTTAGATCAGCCAGAGTCCATGGAGAAAATAGAAACCGCACTCAGCTTGAATTCTGAATAAATTTTAAAGAGAAAAAAAAAAACCTCACAGGGAGTTGAGCAGGGTTTGTGAGTGGACCAAAGACATGGTGGAAGATGGGACTGGCTAGACTCAGGAGTGGCTAATTGAAAAGAGAGAGAACCAGAAACTGTGGGAGTAATAAGGGGGTCCTGGCTGAGCCAACTAGGTGCCTGGGATGTCTGGAGGATTCAGTTACCTGGATATGACAGCTCTTCAGGCTGATTCAGTCTCCACAGTCAAAATTAGATCTTCCAGTTGGATTTTCTCAGGTACCCTGCAAGTTTCTCACTGTCCCTCTCGAACCGGAATTTCACCTTTATCCACATGTTGATTGCTTACACAGTTTTTCTCTCTAAATCGACATTCAGTAAAGATCAGGACTGTGCCTCTGTAGTTCATTATTACATGCTTGGTGACTGGGGACTGGAGAGATGGCTCAGCAGTTAAGAGTGTGTGCTGCTCCTGCAGAGGACCAGAGTTTGGTTCCCACCATCCTTGTAGAGCAGTTCACAGCCACCTGTAACTCCAATTCCAGGGGATCCAATGCTGCCTTCTGTCTTCTAATGGCACCCACACTCATGTGAATAGACCCACACATATACACATAATTGAAAATAAAATAAGTCTTTGAAAAACAGCAAACCCAATATGTAGCATAGTATCTGCCACGTGACTGTGGAATGGATGAATGAATGAATGAATGAATGAATGAATGCACTTAACTTTTTCTTCTGTCTCTGGAGGTGTTTATTAACATATGGAACTGAAATGATTCAGTTCCATAAAAACATCCAACATTTTCTCCCTCTTCTTTACCAAACTAAATGGTAAGACCTGTCTTTGAATTTGGACTCAGCCCTGACATCTTAGTGGCTATATGATCTTGGTGACACAAGTCACAAGTTCTCTTAATTTTGATTCCCTTCTCTGGAAGGCAGGAAGAGTAGTCTGGGATCTCTTGGGTCTCCTGCTCTCTCATTCCATGAGTTCTCAAGCCTTTCTCACACTAAAGCCAATGGTCTTTCAAGGACCTAGAACTCTAGCATTCAGTTCATCTATGTGCTATAGCAATGAGCTCCCCGATAAAGAGAAAAAACAAGATAGTTGGATAAATACACCCACACTGTCACAAACCAGAACACAAGCAAGCCATCATTCTGCCATCTTCTGGCCTTGTAGACTTGCCTAGTTATTACTTCTCTCTGTTGGAGCCCCAGATTCTTCATCTATAAAGTAAGGACCATAGTACCTGTTTCAGCTGCCCTATATTATAAAGCTCAAAACACATGAGATAATGTATGCTGAATGCTTTGTACAGTACAGTGTACCATGTAAGTTTAAGATGATGCCATCATTGCTGTTAATCTAACATAAACTGGCACATTATAAAGTCAAAACAATTAAGCAAAGCAGCACTGGTATAGAACAAACCGGTGTATTTACAAGGGGGAAAAAAATCACTGAGTAGTTCCAGACACAGGATGTTAGAAGAAGATAAAAGTGGTATCAGTTATGAGGAGAGAAAATGTGCAGCTCACTAAGAAAACTAATGGAGCACCATCAAAAGGCGAAACGAAATTAGATCCATGCCTTCAAGCTTGCCGCATGGTATATTTAAAGGGGACCAGATATTTAAATATAAAAGAATCATACAAGTTCTAGAAGAAAATATTAGAGAACTTCTTTATAACTAGAGGAGGTGGTTTCCATTTCTGAGCTACTGTGAACAGAGCAGTGATGAACACAGCAGAACAAGTATCTGTGGAGTAGGATGTCGAGTCCTTTGGGCAGATGCCAAGCAGTGGTATAGCTGGGTCATATGCTGCGTCTATTTTTAGCTTTTTGAGAGTTCTGCACACTGATTCCCAAAGTGTCTGTGCCAGTTTGAAATCCCACCAGCAGTGAAAGAGGGTTCTCTTTTCCCCACATCCTCCTGAGAATTTGTAGTCAGTCTTCTTGTTGATCTTAGCTATGCTGACTGGGGTAATATGAAGTCTTCAAGGTGTTTTGATTTTCCTCCCCCTAATTGCCAAGGATGAGCAACTCTTTTTTTTTTAGATATGTCTTAGGCCCTTTTATTTCTTCTTTGGAGGGTTTTCTGTTCAGATCCATAGCCTATGTTTTAAATGGGTCATTTGTTTTGTTTGACTCTCTCTTTTTTTTAGTTCTTTTTACATTCTGAATATTAATCCTCTGTCAAATGCTGACAAAAATAGCTGGCAAAAACATTTTTTAAACAATAATTCAAAATATAAAATAAGTACAACTTGAAAAAAAAACTTCAGCGGAAACATTTTTAATCTTATGCAATAGATAGGCTCATTTTTCTATATACATGTGTGTATGTGTGTGTATATACATATATATATATATACATATATATATATGTGTGTGTGTGTGTGTGTGTGTATGTATATATGTATATAAAATATAGATTTTGGGATACATACACCTCCTAAAATCTATATTTTAAAAATAAAGAATGGGTGGCTCAATCATGGAGAAGAGAGGCTATAAAAAGCTGTTAAAGCTGGGCACAATAGAGTACACAGATAGTTCCAGATACCCTGGAAGCTGAAACAGAAGTATCACTCGAACCTAATAGTTCAGGGCCAACTTGGAAAAAACTGGGAGACTTTATCTCAAAATAAAAAACAAAAGAGACAAGAACAACTAGATACACACACACACACACACACACACACACACACACACACACACTCACTCACTCACTCACTCACGCGCACACACTTCTTGTTCTAATAAGACATGCAATTTTGAGCTCATCTAAGATACCACTCCTCACCACTCAAGATATCAAAGAATTTAAACGTCTGGGCTGGGAAAATAATCCAGTCAGGAAACTGCTTGCCATGAAGGCGTGAAGACCTGGGTTCAACACCCATAACCTATCTAATAAAACTCAGGTGTTGTATACAGAGTTTGTAAAGTCCCACATGGGGGAGGTGACAGGTGGGTGAGCTCCTGGGGCTTGCTTGTCAGCCAGCCTAACCCTATTAGCAAGTCCGAGGCCAGCGAGAGACTTTGTCTCAAAACACAAGATGGACAGTGCCTGGGCAGTGACACTTGAAGTTAGTCTCTGACCTCCATGTGTACACAAACATACATGCACATAAATGAACAAGTACACACACACACACACACACACACACACACACACACACACAACTTCAAATGTTTAATATGTATTCCATAAATTAGGATCTAGAAGGCAGTCAATTTCACATAATGCTGGCAGAAGGCTATTTTTATGACTTTGTGAGTAGTACTTTGAAAATATATATACAATTATAAATGCAAAGTAATTTTGACATAATTCTAATTTGAGGATTTATTTTATAAACACACTTAGCAATGTATAAAATGACAGATGCATGAGAATGATTCACAGAAATAAAAATTATCACGTGTAGTTTATGAATAAATTGCAAAATATATTTCCACTTAGAACTAGTTAGTCATTTATATCCAGACAAAGCAGCTATTTAAAAAGAAGATGTGGAATTGCAATATGTACCAGTATGGAGAGCTCATCTTCTTGTTCAGATCTTGAATGACCCCAAAGGCTCAGGGGCTAAAGGTTTGGTCTCCATCTATAGTACTACTGAGATGGTAGGATCATTAGGAGGTGGGCCTACTAAAATGAAGTGAAGTTTGGGGGATGTGCCCTTGGAAAAACATTGGGGCCCTGGTCCCCTCTCTTCCTTTCCTTTCCCAGTCACCATAAGACGGCCACCCAGTCCACCATATGCTTCCCACTGTGATATACTGTGCCACCATGACCCAAAAGCAACCAGGTCCAAAAACGATGGACTGAAATTCTGGAATCCTAAATCCAAAGCAATTCTCTGTCCTTTTACGTCTCTCTCCTCGGGTATGTGTCATGGTAATGCCGTGCTCACTAAGAGACCCCCAAGAAACATTGTTTAAAACAAAACAGAAAAGTTTTGGAGGGCTGGACATGGTAGGTAGTGAAGGTTCACATTATAGGTACATGCCTATAATCTCAGTGCTTATGAAGTGAAGGCAAGAGGGTCAAGAGTTCAAGTTTATCTTTGGATAGGTGTTGACTCTAAGGCCAATCAGAGCTAGATGACACCATGTCTTAAAAAAAAAAAAAAAAAAAAAAAAAGTTGAGGTTTCTCTATGTGTCCATTGTCTGAAATTGGGGAGGAAAGGGTCTATATTCATGTTTGACTATTCTGATCCCGAAAAAATCCGTCGAATGGTGCCAACAGTGAGTGTTCATGGTGCTTGGGCAAGTGTGAGAACTGGGACAGTGACAGACAGGGACTGAGGAAGGCGGTCTACTTTTCACCATTGGCTGTTAAAGCACATTCAAAACCGTCCATTTAATTGTTTAAAAATCTAAATAAAAATAAGGAGCTAGAAGAAACACAGTGAGGCTAGAACGGAAAGGCATGGCAGAAAGGAGTCGGCCGCAAAGCAAACAGTCCGTAGGGATGATCTGGGGCAGCCCAGGGGGCAAGGTTCCTCAGCCCAGGCCCAGAAGGAGGGAGAAAGGAGATTTCTGCAGTTCTGCAGCCTCGCCTGTTTTGACAAACAGCAGAGAACAATGCCAAAGACCAACATGGGCAAGTTAGTTCACATCTTTGGAGAGAAAGGAAAAAAATGTGTTTCTGTCGTTTCTTTGAGCATAGGGGCGAATTTCACGGGGCAGGCTCCCATACTAAATGAATAATAAATTTCTCCAAAGGAGTCTTTTGTAGTGCTTATTTAAGCTATCAGCGTCTTAAATGACAAGAGTGTTTACGCATTTAATTTTTGTGAAACACTAGAACCGTAAAGCCTCTCCCTTTAAGATGGGGAATATATGACACATGCAGTTAATTTCCACATTAAATTATTGAATGAAAAATACACACATTACCCATTGCGACTCCAGGATTAGGTCAGGTCAAATTTTATTGCTTTTGGCCAAGGGCTTTTGTAAGACTTACAAGGCTGAGAGCAGGTACAGTGTGATGTTTGCTGTAAGTTAGAGTTAGTGTGAGGTTCTGAGTGGGAAAATGCTTAGCATTTTAGGGGTAATTTTGTCAAAGTCGTCAGGAGACCGGCACAATGCGGTGTTGATGTAACAGGAGCTTTATAAGATCGCTTTAGCTCTGGTCTCTGAAACTGCCAAGGTTCCCGTGGCCACCTGAAAATACGTAATGAAGCTTTTGCTGCATTGATCTGGAATGGATACTAATTTGAATTTGCCCCAAGAAGTTACTGGCATAGAACCAGATTAATATGACAAACAAAAGTAGGGAGAAAATATGGGTGATTCTCTAGCTTGGGGGTCCCCAAAATAAATATTTCATGGGTTAAAAAAAAAAAAAGCAGCCTGCAAACAAGACATTTTGAACAAAGTGCTGTTTCTTAGATTGGTTTCTGACCAAAACGAAGACGTAATGGGAAAGATCATGGGAATTATTTGCTGGGCCCTTGCTACATACCAAGAGAAATGTCTTAGATGATTTAGCACAGGTGGCCCTCTCAACAAGCTTATATGGCATGATCCAGTCTGACCCTTGTGTTTTCAGATGAGAAGATTGAAGCTTGGTGAACTTAAGAAGTTTTCCAGGTCTACCAGCAGATAGGCTTCTGGTGTTGCACTACACACCCATCAGTGAGACACAGCTTCGGGCTCTGCTGTACTGAATAGAGCTCACCAATCAGAATAAATCTTTTGTGTTTGGTTATGGAGGCCTAAGCCTAGGCTTGGGGCTGGGACATAGCTCAACTCTGAAAGCACTTGCTGCCCAAGCCTCTAAGAGGATTAGTGTTTGGATCCTCAGAGCCTACATAAATATCCAGCGGGCTTGGCAGCCCACCTATAATTCCAACCTCAGAGGGCTGAGACAAGGGACCTCCAAAGCAAGCTGGCTAGCAAGACTAGCTCCAGGTTTGGTTAAGAGACCCTTCCTCAAAGAATATGATAGAGAAGTAATGGGAAAAGATTCCCAGCACTGACAATGGGCACACACGCACGCACGCACGCGCACTCACACATACCCACACAGACACATGTCTACACACATATGAACATGAATACCTGCATGCATAGACACATGAAAAGACAGAAAAGGAAAGACAAAAGAAGGCAAGCTTGAAGGATTCTGGAGCATCTGGCCACCCCCAGCTCAGCATGCTGGAGTATCAGAACACTATAAATAAAACAGAAAACAGTTTTCATTTTCTTAGTACAAAGGATTTCCAGCTATCTTAACTCTAGATCAGTCCAGCTAGGCATGTCTACACCAGAAACACTAAGCCAGACTAACCTTAGAACCAGGTTTCTACTAGCTACTTGGAAGTTTGTTTCATAGACTAAAATCACTGCCACTTTTCTCAGTATGAACTTTCTAGAAGAGCATTTTCTGACGTACAAACAATGAAGTATTTCATTGGTCTACGGGTCGGCCTATCATTTCCTGAGCATGCTCTCACATCGTTCAAGGAGGTGTTCAAGGTCTCCGTCTGTTTAAGCACATCATCATTTTTCTTTTAGAAGCCTTCATTTATTTAAACCCAGGCTTCAGCTATAAGTTAATAGTTCTAAATTGCTCCTGGTAGATTAGGATAATGATACCCATGAAAAAAGAAGCATCTTTTATGTGGAACCAATGAAGGTGTCGCCCTCGTGGTCTTAGCAATGGAGGAAGGAGGCAACCAGAGTCTTTATTTTTCGTAAACTATGTACAATTGACAGACAACAAGAGAGAGAGACAGAGAGAGAAAGACAGAGAGAGAAGGTCAGAATGCCTACGGCTAGGCCATCCAACCCAAAGTGCTTACTCAGCTACCTACTTCAGAACTGTCACTGAAGATACAAAACCAAGAGCTGTGATGCTGTGGGAAGCTGCCATCCTTCCTGGCTACAAAGTAAGCAGAGCAGCCCCTGAAAAAGCCAACCAGCCAGTTGCATGCAGACGGGGAAATCAATACACAAACACAAGTTTCTCCTTGCCAGTTAGACTAGGTCTGACTACAGGAATTAAAAATGACTAATAGCTGGGAGTTAGGCAGAAGTCATGAGATCATGTTACTTAGAAACACAAAATGCTTTTAAGATTTTTTTTAAAAGCCTAAATCTTAAAATTTATTTCTCCATCTCGTGAGATTCCAAGGAAGCAGCTGGATTGTAATAATCTTACGATCTCATCCAAGGACAATGTGCACTTAGAGGAAGATGAGGTAGACGTACTTTTCCCTGGTCCCCCTGCTAAATACAAATGAAAACATGGGACATTTTATGTTTGTGGAAAAAATAAAATAAAAGCATTGAAAGATTCTGAAAGGTGAAAGGGGGCAGCTGAGCAGCAAGGGACTGCAGGACCTAAGAACAACAGATGAGACTTCCCAGCCTCGAAGCAGGACAGCTCTTGGTAGTTATTTACTGAAAAACATGTCCTGGTGCAGCTAAATCAATGCTGTGTGTGAGCCGATGGGGAGAGCGTTCTTACAGACATCAATCACACGGCTCGAAGTCATATTCTGGTGAGCCTTGCTCTTCAGTAAGCTAAACTATTCTCAGACAGCTAGATCACGATCAAAATGATCTCATTATGCCGAATTTGGTTTCTAAAACATGAGGTGAAGGAAGAACAGAGGCTGTCTTCTTTTCATGCAGGCAATCACAATTCCTTCCTCCGCAAGACTCTGAGCAGCCCACTAACTCCATGTGGCCTCAGTTACTTTCCAGAGATAAGAAAGCAGTGGTTTTTGCTGTCTTCAATTTTATAAAAGTGGGTTCACATTAATTAAACTAATATAGAGCTTTTAAGAACTAGCTGAAAGTATAATTATTGCCACTGTGTAGGATAAAAGCCAAGGGTGATGCACAGAGCTGAAACCGCAACCAGAGATTTTCTGTCTTCTTTGGTGTCTCAAACTGGGAGTTCACTAGAATTCTCCAAAGTCTGTGTTCCTTTTAGTCTTCAAAGAATTAGGTCTTAAGATAGACAGTGTTTGTGCACGTGGGAGGCGGGGCACTTCCTGAAGGCTTCGTCTTTCCCATGTCACTGGTTCCTTCAATAGGAATCTATTCTGCTTTTTTAGGCAAGGACTCTGATTTCTTCCAACTTCTATGTGAGTGGTTTTCAATTGGCAAGTTCTAATCACTCAAAAGAAATTGTCTGCCACTTTTTTTTTCCTACGATTGCCCGCACACTTGTTTGGTCTCATTTCTTCGTAGGTTTCTAGAGATTCTTTTAAGTGACAGTTTGTCCCTCTGTTTTCTCCCGGTGTCATTCTGCTCCGTTTAAACAGCCCAGCATACTTGACAGTGTGGTGGCGAATTCTTTGCTGTTTGCTGAGGAATTAACACGGGGAAGGAATGTGTTTGTGTTTGGTTCAGTGTCCTCTTCAGATCAGGAGACAAGGGTTTGGCCTCACGGTCCTCTGCCCAGTGTGTCTGTTCTAATTTCGGAAAAGTCCAAACCCAGTAAAACTTAACAAAAGAATCAGAGTATTCAAGGTGATCTTGAGAGATGACCCTTATGTTTAAGCAGTATGACTTATCAGAGTGGTAAGAGAGCTAAAGCTTAAAGTGCAAATCAGCTTTTAGAAACTGTTTGATTTGTTTAAAATGTAATGAAAGCTTAAGGAACAAAATGCTGAAACAGAGGGGGGAAGGGAGAGAAAGAGAGAGAGAAGGAAGGAAGGAAGGAAGGAAGGAAGGAAGGAAATAGAGAGAAAGGAAGGAAGAAAGAAAGAGAGAGAAAAAGGAAGGAAGGAAGAACGAAACAAACAAACAAACAAACAAACAAACGAACCCTAGGATCCTGGAACAAGAGAAACCCAACCATCAGCCAATCTATCTATGTCTTAGAAACTAAGCTCAAAGTCACAACATTTTTTTGGCAAAGCTGAGACAAACTGCTCACTCCTAATTCACTGTTATTTTCCAAGAACTCAACAGAAACCACAATGAGGTCAGAGGTCAGGTGCCGAAAACTAGGAATTTGAGGGATTAATGCACCTTGCGCATAATCTGAGAAGTTTGCAGACTGAGGTGAGATTTCTTGAGTTTGCAGATGTTGAGAATTTTCAACAAGAGAAGCATGGCTCCACTCTGACCTCCAGGGGACTGGAGTAACAGGCCCATGTGAAAGGTGTCTTAGCCCCTTCTACTGCTTTCAGAGGTTCTCAGCTCAGCCCTCAATTCCCTGCATCTTTAACTGGGTAGACCCTGGGAACCAAGTCACCAGATCAGACTCTCCAAGGTGTTAGCCAGCTCCCAATCAGTGCATGAGAGTCACCCACTGGCCCTCTGTTCTAGTCACGGCCCTGGTCTGAACATTAAGTAACCAAGTGAAGAACCATACTTTATTTTTTGTAGAGATCATAACTCACTCCATGTGTCAATCCCTGTTGGTCTCCTTAGTACACAGACAATCCTTTAATAACCAGGATGTAACACACACCCCCAGTTTCATCTGCCACCACTAATCACCCTGTATTTTGTGCCTAAAACCCCAGAGCAGTTTACCTAGCCTCAGTAACTTCATTGTATAATCTCGTGCCTTTGTGCCATTCTGCATGCTATTTCCTCTGCCTGGAACGTCTTTTCACCTCTCCCCCTCCCACCCCCGACTTTCAGATTGAATAAATAAATGGCTGCATGGATGGATGGATGGATGAAAAATGAATGAGGCAACGAATAAATATAATTTGAGGAGCACTAGGAAAAAACCGCTATCTTAAAGTAGCCTCGGGTCCCACTCAAAAAGTAAAATTAAAACACAGCTGTTTAGTTTTAGCAACCTCGTGGTCCACATCAGTCTTGTGATTATTGGCTAGGAGGTGCATAGCAGATAGTTTAATTGGTCATTATGATTCTGACACCAGAGAAAAGAAGCAGAATATTTCCTTTGTGTTTAATATTATGGGAAAGCTAATGGTATTCTTACATTGCTCTCACTCGTTTGCTTTCTTTGAGCGAAAAGGAGGTGAAATTATACCTGGGCTGCAGGTGATTGTGCATACTGCTGAATGCATTGACTGAGTTCAGTATATATAAGAACCAATGATTCCCCTAAATAAGCAGCGGAGGGCCCGGGTTTGTCTTGGAAAATGTTAACAGTGTCATGTGGCTGCATCTGACTCCTTTATAATGGAACTAATTAAAGTGCATCACCTCATGGCATGTCTTTCTGCTATCATCATCACTCATATTTTGATATACTCTATCAATGAATTCTGCATTAATTAGAAGTCTATCTGAATTAACTAGAAGTCTCACTTTCCTTGCCATAGCCAGGCTCAAAGTTTTGATAAAGGGAGAAGTCAGAAATGACTGGGGAAGCGGGAGACAATGCTGCAGGATTCTAGGCTCAGAGGAATAAGATGCAAAGAGTAAGAAATATGTAGGTGCTGTGTGAAGGTCTGTGGGCTCGGGGTGAAGCCACTTTGATTGAGAGAGGAAGGGGAAGAAGGAAGAGAAGACGGAGAGAGAGAGAGAGCTATTAATGGCTTCACAGCATTCTTGTCATTCATTTGATGCTCATTCAGTGAACAGGGCACTGTCCCGAGAGAACAGTACTCAGCTTCCTTAGCTGATTTGGAACCACTTTGGTATCAGTTGCCCTTTGAGAGGGTCATAGTCACAATGGCTCTGCTTGTCAATGAAAAAAATAAAACAATAACAAACTGTATTGGCACACAGACCCTGTCTATTGGGACTCTAATCTTCTTAAGTCTTTAGTAGATACAACAATAACAATAATAATAATAGCTTTAGATTTAGATTTTAGACATATAAGCCCTCAGGACTCTCTTTATCATTCTGTCATTTAATATTTAATTGGATACCATCTTGCTTTACTCCTGAAACAACATACCATCGTCTAGATTTATTGGGAGACATCCTCTATTCATATGTACATGGAAAAGGAATCTAAAGGAAGTTAAGAATTGTTGCCGGGCGATGGTGGCACTCCCCTTTAATCCCAGCACTGGGGAGGCAGAGGCAGGCAGATCTTTGTGAGTTTGAGGCCAGCCTGGGCTACCAAGTGAGTTCCAGGAAAGGCGCAAAGCTACACAGGGAAACCCTGTCTCAAAAAAACAAAAAAAAAAAAAAAAAAAAAAAAAAAAAAAAAAAAAGAAAGAAAGAAAGAAAGAACTGTCTCTGGAAACCAGCAAGGGGATGGGTGGGGGACCTTTTACACTGGCACCAATTGCTCCATGCATGATGTCACATTTTCTTTAAGGAGAGGTATCTGATTTGCTAGTTTCCTACCTGTATTTTTGGCCCCCTCAATTGGTGAAATGAGAAAATAAACTCTTCCCAATGTCTTCCAACAATAAAGCCTTCTTTTATACAAACTCATATATAATTCTAAAATGACTTCTCTCCTAATATTAGATAATTAATGGACAGATTATTCACTTTAGGAGTAAACTTTTTCTCATCAATGATCACAGTGAACCTTACTACTGCGTGGTATTTGTATTTGGGATGTTCTATGTGGTCACTTCCTGCAGATTGTTCTTCAGTAGGTTTCCTGGGCCATGAAGTTGTAGCTCAGCTTTTTTGATACAGGAGATACTAAAATAAACTTTCTCCTCTTCATTTTTCGATTCCAGGCAGCACCTAGCCAAAGACCTTCCACCCCACATGTTAAAGTATGTCTTCTTTGTGTATGCCATTACAATTCTTAGATAACTAAGTAATTGATATCCAATGTCTGAAATGTTTTTGGAAGGGCAATACCAGCAGTCAGCTTATATTACTTTTTATTTCAAATCTTAAAGAAATAAAAATGACAAGAACATTTATAAACAGACAAGGACAGTGAACATCTTTTTGCTTGGTTTCATGGAGGCTCTCACAGACTCATGGGTGGCCTGGAACTCACACTCTTCTTGCCTCTACTTCAGAAATTCTGGGGACTTGCAGGTATGTGCTAAGGATGATGATCATCTTGATATGAAAATTTACCATTCAATTTTTTTGAAGTAATCTATTAAAAGTAGCCATAAAAGATACCTGAAATCTCAACTGCTGCCTTTACGCATCAATAGGCCTTTGGAGTTCTGTTTAAAATGGAGGTACTCTGTCTCTTAAAGTGAAAGGCCACAGCAGCATGGTCCCCTGCAGCCTCTGCCTGGACTCTGCCTCTCACCTCATTTCCTACTGGAGCTCAGTGGTGGGTGTGCCAAGGCTTAGCTTCACATGGAGTCCTCCACCAGTTTTCTAAAACAGAGGAGGACATATTTTGTCCTGGAACTGGAGTTGGTCCATGCAGAAGATATCTAGGAGTGACCATCAGCTCAGCCACAGGCTGATGAGGTAGTCAGTTCTTCAGGCATCCAGTAGACTCATCTTGGTGAGGTAACAAGAATAAAAATATGTGCAGGAAGGAACTCCATGTCTACACAGGATTTCTGCTCTACCTGGGCACAGTGTTGATAGGGAATGAGTTGGCAGACTACCCAATGATCCTACGTCACAGGTTCTGTAGTAGACAGAAGCCTGGGACCATTGTCACACACACTTCAGGTGAGGTCAGAGGCCCATCTCTAGTAGTTCTCTGGGATGTTCCTGGAACAGTTTTGAGGATTGACTTCATGATCTATAGGGGTAAGAAAGCCAAAGTTGAATGAGTGTTAAATGTATCTAGCCATCCTCTCTGTACCAGTTGTCTAGTTAGGGTTTCTATTGCTGTGATGAAACACCATGACCGAAAGCACCTTGCTGACAAAAGGGTTTATTTCATCTTCCAAAACCTCACAGTCCATCATCATAGGGAATCAAGGCAGGAACCCAAACAGAGCAGGAACCTGAAGGCAGGGGCCTATGCAGAGGCCATGGGAGTGCTGTTTGCTCTCCCATCACTCACTCAGCCTGCTTCTTTATAGCACCCAGGACAACCAGACCAAGGAAGGCACCACCCACAATGGGCTGGGTCCTCCTACATTGATCACTAACTGAGAAAATGCACCACAGACTTAACAACAGGCCAGTCTTCAGAGGCATCTTCTCAGGTGAGAACCTCTCTTCCCACATGACTCTCTAGACTGTGTCAAGTTGACATTTAAGGTATCCTACCAGCCCTCAAACTAAAACATGAATCAGTCATGCCATTTTTCATTCACAAATTTTCTAGGGCTCCCCATGACATGAACACCAGCCCTCAGTATGGCAGCCAATCATCCAACCTTCCCCTACACCTTGCTTTTCTCTTTTACACAACATCCCTCTGATAGCTGATCATGTTCAACTATAAGTGGCCCTGCCTAGAATGCCCTTCTGTGAGCTAAAATTTCCATTTTTTCCTGCCCTGATCCCATCCCACCCCCAACTTCGTTGGTCTTCAAACTTCAACAACACTTTACCCACATGACTACTATAGGTTGCATCTCATTCTCATGCAGTTGTCTATCTTGATCTGCTATCAGGAGCAATGAGTCCTTTGAGGGCAAAAGATAACCACCTCTTTTATGTTCACATCACATGGGGAGCCCTAGAAAATTTGTAAATGAAAGATGACATGACTGATTCATGTTTTATTTTGAGGGCTGGTATGATGACTTAAATGTCAACTTGACACAGGCTAGAGAGTCATTTGGGAAGAGGAATTCTCTCTCTCTCTCTCTCTCTCTCTCTCTCTCTCTCTCTCTCTCTCTCTCTCCTCTCTCTTATTTTGGAGCTGAGGATTGAACCCAGGGCCTTGTGCTTGCTAGGCAAGTACTCTACCACTGAGCTAAATCCCCAACCCGGAGGGAATTCTCACTTGAGAAAATTGAGCCTCCAAAGACTGGCCTGTCATTAAGCCTTCAAGTGATGAAGGCCTGTCTTGGCCTTCAGTCTTCAGATACTTAGAAAGGTATAGCTTCACCTATAGAGACATGAATGTTTCCAAACTGGAAAGCATCATTGAAATGTGGTGCACCCCCTCAGTGTCCATAGGGATTTGGTTTTCCTCCAATCTGGATACTCAAGTTCATTCCATAAAATAGCCAAGTACTTGCATGTAACCTAAGCCCACCCTTTGGTAAACTTTAAATCATTTCGAGATGACTTACAACACTCTTTTAGTTATGGTTTCTATTACTGGGAAGAGACACCATGACCATGGCAAATCTTATAAAGGAAAACATTTAATTGGGGCTGGCTTACAGGTTCAGAGGTTTAGTCCATTATCATTGTGGCAGGAAGTATGGCAGCACACAGGCAGACATGGTACTGGAGAAGTAGCCAAGAGTCTTTCTACATCTGGATCAACAGGCAGCAGAGAGAGAAAGAGACATTAGGCCTAACAAGCACTTTGAAACTCCAAAGCCCACTCCCAGGGGCACACTTCTTCCAACAAGGCCACATCTACTCCATCAAGGTCACACTTCCTAGTACCACTTCCTAATGACCAAGCCTCTAAATATATGAGCCTATGTGGGTCATTTCTATTCAAACCTCCACAAACAATAAAATAAAACTAAACATCGGTATAGATCATTGTTTTGCTACGTTGTCTAGAAAATGACATAAAAGTTTGTCTATATTCAGTTCAACTCATTTGTTTTAACATTTACTTTTATTATTTTTAAGCCCATGTGTATGTATGTGTACACGTGTGCATGTGAATGCAGATGCCCACAGCGGCCAGGGGTGTGATCTGGAGCTGGAGTTGTAAACTCCCCAATATGGTGCTGAAAACCAAACTCATCCTCTGCAAGAGGTTTAACTACCAAGGCTCCTCTCCAGCCCACCCAAGCCCCCTTTAATTAACATTTTTGATCTCAGGTGGAATCCACTGGTGTGGAACCCATGGATGCAGACAGCTAATTATAACTGCCATTATTAAAAGTGAAAAACCTGGGCTAGGAAGATAGCTTAGTCTGTAAAGCATCTGTCTTGCAGGGATAAGGACCTGAGTTTGATCCCCAGAATCCATCAGAAAGCCCAAGTGCAGGGGTGTACATTTTTAATCTCAGTGGTGGAGGAGGCTGAGACGGGAGGATGCCTGGGGTTCTCTGACTAGTTACCCCAGCCTGTTTGGCAAGTGAGAAACCTTGTATCAAAAAATAAGCCAGCCAGGCAGTGGTGGCACACGCCTTTAACCCCAGCCCTCGGGAGGTGGAGGCAGGCGGATCTCTATGAGTTCAAGGCTAGCCTGGGCTACAGAGTGCGTTCCAGGACAAGCACCAAAACTATACAGAGAAACCCTGTCTCAAAAAGCCAAAAAAAAAAAAAAAAAAGCTAGATGGCTTCTGATTGAAGATGCCCACGGTTGTCCTCTGGCCTCCATACATGTACACCTACACACACACACACACACATACACACACACACACACATACACACACACACACACACACACACACACACACACACACACACACACACACACACACACACACACACACACACACATGAAAACCTGAATAGTAAGAATACCAGAGCTTTTCACTTGATAGAACCAGTATCACCCCTAGTAAATCTAGATGCAGGTTTTTCAGGTTCCTGCAAAGAAGTGGGTGGGTATATCAGGAGTTGAGCTGCTAGGGAAACCAGTCATAAGACCAACTCCCTTACTTGTGAGATGGCTCTATAGAACTGTCCCTTCAGACCTCAAAATCGAAACTTTCAAACCTCTAAGCAACTGCTTTCCTCCCCATTTGAGTATGTAGCGAAGTTGTGTTATTCTTTGAGCAAAAGAGGCACTGCATCTCAATCCCAGGCCCTCCCATTCCTTCCCACAGTGGGCATGGACAGTGTGCTCAAGCTAATGAAGTCAAGAACTTCACCTTCAAAAGCAGAAATAACATATCAGGGTTGTTGTGAAGTTTGAAGAGAAAACCGCACTGCTAACCAAACGTATTGAAACCCTGCAGGACACTCCTCTTGTCAGGAGAGGTAGGCAGGCAGTTACCAGCCCCAGGCCCACCTTCCTTGGTCACCTCTTCCCCTGTTTGCTCATTTGGAATCTCTGCAGGGGAGCTGTGGTCTACATGTCCATCTGCCTGGACATGGGGGGGGGGGGCTTTGCCCTCAGGCAAGTTTGCCCCGATCCCTAGTAAGGCTGATCCAGTTTCTTCCCTACAAAGAGAAAAGTTCTGGAGGTGGGAAGAACAGAGAAAGCAGCCCCATGGTGACGGAAGTGTTTCTTTGATCTCTTGCCGCTATGTGAGTGTTGCTTTGAAAGTTATTTATGGATGAAAGCATCCCCCCCCCAAAAAAAAACCCTGCTGTCAGAAGGGATTTCAGCTCACCTCATATCCAACCAGCTCTGAGGTTTTGAATGTGTAAAACTGAGATGGTGACAGCTACGTAAATATTAAATGAGCAATACGACGCCAATATTTTTATTGCTGTTTGCCACTGGACTCTGGGTAGAAGGGAGACCAGTTACATACACCTGGAGAGAGCTCATAGTTTTCGATATGACCATATTTGATTTGGAAACTTCTGAGTACACAGTGTTGCCGATAGTTCTTGGTTTTAAGGAGTGGGGGGTGCTGAACTTCAGCATTCGCCATGCCTATGAGAGGTTGTGATGTCAAACATTTGGGTTGACATAAAAATTCCACTCACAGATGCCTGAAAAGAGAGCAACAGCTGATGGGGGGGGGGGGGGAAGTGGGGCAGCTTGCTCCTCCCCCTTCACCAAGGTGAAACTCTCACACCTCCTGTGTCAGGGCAGGAAAGCTGTGCTATGCCTCCAAATCTGTACAGACCAAGCTCTCTGAAGTTTCCTCCTCCACAAACTACAAGAGTGGGCTTCCCAAAAAGCAAACTGTATCCATTTTTTCAATCCCTCACAGAAACCTTTCAATAGCATTGGCCTGTCTTAGCATAGTGCAGACCCTGCCCCCAGCAGTCCCACCTCATCCCTGACCGAAGTCGCTCTGTCTTCTCATCTCACCCCTATTGCCTACAATTGCCAGCCATTGATCCTGTGCCCTTGCACACTCTGCAGCTCTGCCGGGGAGCACCCTTCCCCACCCTCCTCCCTCAACAGACCTACACAGCTTTTAAGATTGGCCTCACTCTGAGGCCACCCCTTTCATAGCAATCTGTTTGGATTTTCCACACTCACTTGTTAGCCTCCCCCCAGCAAATGATAGTCTTGAGAGTGAAAGTCAGGATTTTCATATTTTCATCCCAACATTTCCCAGTGTCCGGTCTCTAATGGGGTCTCAGTTAAAGACCTATAAATTAATCAGTTGGTCAGCATTAGACTTAAATATGGATTTGATTTTCTCTCAGATGTGCCAACAATTAGCCTTGTGTTATATACAGAATTCAATCAATTCGATTATCTATATTCATGTACACCTAGTATGGGTATGGGTACTCCTTCCCAGAAGTCCACAGGATTCCCTCTCCACCCTCCATGGAGCAAGCACCTTCCTCCCAAGATGCAATTATTGCCAGTGACTTCCCTGTCTTGTCTTGGCTGTCTTAGAACGATAAGAGACAAAAGACATTCTAAGAACTGAAGGGGATTTTTCCTCACCCCCTAACAATGGTGACCTCTCTTGAAGATTCACAAACTAATAATTTTGTTCTTCCTTTCCAACGGTGACTGAGAGACTCCTTTCTTAAATGCATTCACTTCTTTCAGATCTCTTTCTTGGGTGCCTACCACTTTGTAGTCATGGTCCAAGAAAAAGGGCGTGAAAGGCTTGGGAATTTAGCTCAGTGGTAGAGCTCTTGCCTAGCAAGTGCAAGGCCCTGGGTTTGGTCCTCAGCTCCAGAACAAAGAAAAAAAGAAAGGAAGGAAGGGAGGGAGGGAGGGAGGGAGGGAGGGAGGAAGGAAGGAAGGAAGGAAGGAAGGAAGAAAGGAAGGAAGGAAGAAAGGAAGGAAGGAAGATGGCGTGTATGGGCCATTCTACATATAAAGCATACATGCTTGAAAATGCTCAACATTACATGGTTTAGGTTTAAACCTCCGGTTCCAGTGAACTCTGTGGTGGCTGAAGTTTTAAAGGCACTATGTATAAGTAGAAATGCAGGAGCCAAAGGCAACAAATATGAGAGAGAGAATGCTAGGAAAGTAGCCTGGCTCTTTCCAATGCCCCTGCTAAGGGACACCTCTTGTTTTCACCCTTCAAGAGATCTGGAGAAAACACAGACCTATTGCTTTTAACACGAAGTTTTCCTTGATGCCCTAAAGCCTATATGAGACTTCCCAAAAAAAAGAGCTCCTATGTGGACATGCTGCTGTGTGCCTCAACATCACCCAGGCCGAACCTCCTCACAGAAGTGCAGGCTGAGCCTGGGAATAGAAAACAAGGTCCTTTGTCTCCCTAGGAAGCCCTGGGACACATTTTCTTGCCTTGATGGGAAAATCTAAAGATTGAATTTTTTTCAGGATCAGTAAGGTACCTTGTTGAGTAATTTACAGTAGAATGTGAAAACAAACAGAGAAAGAAAAGGCCCCAAACAGCACATTCCCCTCAGTGAGACAGAGAAGAGACCTCCACTGGGCTACTCCTGAGGTGGTCCATTTCTCCTTCTTATTTACTTACTAATTTCTGTTCTCTCTTAAAATCCTTCAGATCCTGAGTCACCACTTGGGAATTCGTTTGTTCCCATGTCTGTCTTCCTATCACATACTTAAGCTTGCATGTCTCCAGCCAGGAAAGAGAGGAACAGGTGAACAAAAAAGCAGCATTGTTGGGCGTGCTCAAGGAGGCTTCTGGAGGGTGGTAGAGAGGAAGGCAGTGGCTGCGGGTCTGAAAGCATCCTCACAGTAAGGGCTAGCAGTTTCTTCAAGTCCTCAGTGACTGTTCATAGCTGCTTGCTCGCTCCTTCCTTCCTTCCTTCCTTCCTTCCTTCTTCCTCCCTCCCTCCCTCCCTCATTCTCTCTCTCTCTCTCTCTCTCTCTCTCTCTCTCTCTCTCTCTCTCTCTCTCTCTCTCTCATCAATACTTATCTTGGCTCCCATTCCCACATGTACCTGTCATGAGAATACAGAATATACTCTCACAAGACTCTCACGGTCCCCTGTTCTGTTGGGTGACTCCTACCCCCAACCATCATTCCCTCTTGAGATCATAACAAGGAAACCACAGTATAGAAGACAGCCCTTCGGGTCACAGGAAAGGGGTCAGAGGTGCTATCCAGGAGTCCCTGCTTGGGCTGACAGAGCGGAAGTCCAGTACTGTAAGCTGTTTGATGGGACTTCCTTAAGCACATGAGACTTCAAATGGCTGGTGAATCCTGTCAGTTTCTCCCTGTGTGGACTCAGGGAGTAAGGGCAGAGCACTTTAAATCAGAACCCTCTTTTAATGAACTACATGAAGTCAAGCTGATTATTTCAAAGTTTTCAGTCTCAGATAACTCCTCTGTAAAATGAGGGAAATGGTGTTTCCCACAAAGGATTTTCATGAGAATTGAGTGAAGGATTTATTAGGAAAGCACAATGCCCTAATAAATATCAACACAAGGTCTCTCAGCATCCTCCAGTGATTGCTTTGTGTTACTTTCCCATGAACCATTACACATTTTTAATTCAAGACTTTCTTCTTGCTTTTCATTTTTGTGGCATTAATCATTATTGGTTCTTTGAAAACAACTGGAACGGTTTTCTTAAAACCATCAACCCAGCCTCTGCTGCTGATTCTACACACTGTCAGGAAATGTCCGGTCCAACTCCACACTGCCTATAGAGATACCCTTCATCTGGGTACTTGACATCCCAGGAGCCAGTCTTTGGAGGACTCGGCTAGTATCACATTAAAATGAGCAAACAGTGGAGTACAGATAGAGATCAAATGGGTAGCATGAGGGCTATAGTTAATATGGTGCCATATATTGAAAATCTGCTAAAAGTAAATTTCAGGTGCTATTTTCATAAAAATAAGGATAACTATTCAACATGGTCAATATATTAATTAGACTGGCCCTAATAATTATCTCACTATGAGTATTTAATAAATGACCACATCATTTTAAATATATACAATTTTAAAATGAATAAAATCCAGTAGCAGCAGATCAAACATTACTTTCATAAATATGTATTTGCATTTGATAGCTTCTAGGGACTACAGAAGTTGGCCAAGGTGATCAGAGTCTCTGTCACAGGAATAAAGGTAACTGGACAGTTCTACTCTCTCTGCTTCAGAAGAAGAGCATTGGATGCTCTGAGAGACCTACAGTTGTCTTTGGAGTCAGAAAAGACTTCTGTGCAAAAGAGATGTTTTTAGTGATTCCTGGGGGGAGGGTAACTATGAAAGTTAAGAGGAAGGAGGAGGAAAAGGAAGAGAGAAGAAGGAGGGGGTATTTCCAGCAAAAGGAGCAGTATGTTTGAATTTCCTGAGAGGAGGAGCCTGACACGTCTGGGGCTCTAGAAACTGGAAAGTGAGAAAATACAACCAAGTATGGTGAAGCCAGAGATGGGGAAACCCAATCTTCTAAAACATGCAGAGGGGCTGAGACCTTCTCCAAGGCTCAGCAAGAAAGGGCACTTGAAGTGGGGCAGGAAGACCTGACTTCAGAGTCCTGCCACTTGGATTAAGTTAGTCAAATCCCTTAGACTGACTTAGTCTGTCTGGCAGGATTCGAAGAATAAATGATGAAATGGTCTATAAAATATTAGCAGATAAAGTTTTGGGTTTCCTTCCCTGGAGAGAGAAGAAATGCAAGTAGCCATGTGAATTACCCAGTAAAAAGTCCTTTATTATGTAGTTTATGGGGATCAAAATGAGACGAGAAAGACCCAGATGATCTGAGCCCTGATTCTCTAACTTCTAAGAGAAGTGGAGTGGATACCAAAGTCGGTGTGGCATGGGTCCTTCCCTCAATGGATGGGAATCTTTGGATTAAATGCAGTAAGGAAAAGAAAACAACAACAATGAGGAAAACCGCCTATCTCTGAAAAAATCCCGTCACCTGGCCTGACAGGGAGGCTGGCACATTCTCACACTGGCTCCTCAGCTGGTGGTTTTAATGTCTTGAGCATACAGTAAGATTCAGAAAGATGTAAATTGGCCATATATCTTAGACCTTGTATGCTGTCTCAGTAATGTTTGCCCTGGGCCTGACTAGGTACTGCCCCCCCCACCCACCCACACCCCACTTCTTCTAAAGTCCCAATGACAAAACAAAGATGGATTCCAAGTTCACCCTGGAGAAAGAGGGTTACTTACAGAGCACGAGTGGGGTTACAGGCAGGAGTACAGGTGACCCTAAAACAGCAGTTTTCAACCTTCTGATCACAACCCCTTCAGGCAGTCAAATGAACCTTTCACAGGGGTCACCTAAGACCTAATGTTGTGACCCTTTGATGCCGCTCCACTTGATATGGTGACCCCCAATAATACAACTATTTTTGTTGTTACTTTGTAACTGTAAATATCTGTGTTTTCCAGTGGTCTTAGATGATAGCTTCTCCAAGATAGCATAGATGTCCCACCACCCATTCCATCTGTCCTCCCTGGCCAATACACTTTCAGACTCTCTGTGAGACCATGAAGCTCTGTGCAATTAGAGCAGAACTGAATATGCTTGGTTGGGAAGAGTGGCTGAAGATGCAGGTGAGGGTCCAGTGGCCCTTCCTATGCCCCCTTTTATGAGGGAAGGTCACCAACAACCATCAAGTCCAGTTGGGATGGTCCTACACAGGTCGAGCAAGCAGAAGCCATGAAGATGTCTGGCTTGGAGAATAGTCTTGTTTGCGAGACAACTGATCATTTGCTCTCCTTCTGTACTATTTCTCAGAATTGGAAAATACCTCGCCATGGAGTTCTTCCTGAAGTAGCAAGGGCTTCACTCTACTCAAAACAAAACAAAAATCTCAGATTCAGGAGGCTGATCCAGAAGAAGGGCTCTCACCCCAGGAAGAGCTACTCTTCGCCTGGGGAATGTCTAAGTGCCACTCAGTTCTGAGTCCCTGCTTTTGTTCATTACAGTCTTAAAAAGCAAATGCTTCTTTAATGAACAAAATTTATCCCAACAGTTTCTCCTCAAAAAAAAAAAAGTCTAAACAAATGACGGTCTAGCTGGACATCTTACAACTCTACACTATGACCGTGTTCCAAACTCCAACAGTGGAGTTTATCTGGATTAGTGAACTATGAATCTATTTTCAGTTCACTGTGTCCTAAAACTGCCTATTCATGAAACCCAGATAACTGTGGAGTAAAGTATACTCGCCATACATGATAATAAAATATTCTTATGAATAGTAACAAGACATAATACTGATGATGAAGCCTAGATAATGCTGAAGCACTCTTAGGCCATTGGAAGCACTGGACTGGTATCTCTTGCCATGCAAATGGTCAACATTCAGGTTTGTTTGTCAGCTCTGACTCTGTCACACAGTTGTTCAGTTCGAAGCTGCCTACCTTGCACACTCTGTCCTGTGCAGTTTCTGGTCCAGCCCTGAATAAAGCAGAAAGAATTGATGTAGCAAGGATGGACACTCTGCTAGCCACTGCTCAAGCCTTTTAGGCAGCAAGTACTTGGTAACTGACTTTCTTTCTGATTCTCACTGTGCCACTCAGACCTACTTGTGTGTGTGCATGAAAGGGGGTGCGGGGGGGGGGATATTTTGGTTTTGACCACTACCATCAGAATGTTACCTAATTTATGCCAGAAAACTCTGCACCATCAGATACTATATCCAACTTGTTACTGAGTCTTCTGGAGCAATCTCATATCATTTATCCACTGGCACAACAGCAAATGCTTAACTTGTTCCTTGGGAGGCATAGGGGAATGTGTGTTGATGCACACATGAATCTAGTATGAATTTTACTGCTAGAAAGGACAGCATGTGATTTATAAATACCAATAAAATATGCAATATTCTTTATTGTAAAGTCCTTATAATCCAATAACTTTTCCCTGATACATTTGCTTATTTATTTGAACTCCTGAATCCATAGCCAACAGCCATAATTAATATGTAAGTACAACTTTGATGTTAATATTGGCTATTTTTATTCACTTAACTATAAGTTAAAATGAAGCAAGGAAGTCCTCTTAGGAATCTGACTTGCTTACCAATGATGTCAGCAACAGCCTTATTAAATCAAATCATATAGATTTAAGGTATTAGAAGAGTATTTTTTCAATTCTTTGTGTGATTTACTATGCAAATGCCATAGAAATTTTCACTTAAAATTGTATATTTACTTATTTATGTGTGTGTGTGTACACATACATACACATGTGCAGATGCATGTCATGACTTGTGGGGGGATGTCAGAGAACAACCTGGTCAGCGCTCTCCTTCCATCAAGTGGGTTATGAGAGTCAAACTCAGGTCATCAAATTGAGTGGCAAGCACCTTTACCTCATGAGCCATCTTACTGGACCGGAAAATGTTCACTTTAATCTGCATTATTACCTTCCCCATTACTTTCTTAAATCTAGACCTTGGATCAGTAAATTTCCTCCCCGAAAGACCAGAGAGCCACATGTGGCTTTGTGAGCCACATGTGGTCTCTGTCACATATCTTTATGTGTATGTTTTGCTTTTATAATCCTTTAAAAATGCAGAAAAAAAAAAAAAACCCTAAACTAAAACTATCCTTTGCTTGCAAGCCACAAAAAATCAGCCTTGGGTCAGATCTGGAATAACAGTTTGCTGATACTGGGTCTAGACAGCTCATGAAACATAAATCACAGCTTGTTTTAAGCTGTGATTTATATCACCTGCTAATTCTATGGTGTAAATATCCCCTCTGTGGACGATTCCAAGATCACATGACTTCACTGGACAGGTGCTGAGAAGATGCGGCAGGGCAGCATTACCCAGTGTTCAGACCTAGACACAGGAGTGCAGGACCTCAAGAGCGCAAGAGTAAACCTTGGAGTGCAGAGTCTGAGCATTTGCTCTTCCTTCATGTTATTTATTTAACTTTTCGTTGATAACATTTATTTTTTAGCAATAGTTATGTTGACCAAATTTCTATCATTTTAGTGATTTCAATGAGTTAACTGCAGCCTGGGACATCACACATCCTGGGACCAGCTCCACCTTCCTCCATCTTCCTATCTTTGGCACCTAAAAAGTCACACTGTTATGCTGCATGGTCCCAAATATGACCTGATAAGTAGATTTTGAACTCTGTACTTGGTCATTTTTCTGGGACCTTCCCAACACTCCATTTAATATCCTTAAAAGGCCAGTAGATAAATCAACCCAGGAGATTCTTGGGGGTGTAGGGGTTATTGAGTTCCCATTTCCTTGACTGGGGCAAATTCCCTTTGCCATCCCAGACTGCAGAAACCACTGAAGTAGAATTCATTGAAAGCCACCCCTCCCCTGGCCGAGGGTCAGGACAGCATCTGAGAGAAAAGGTCTCACGTATCTTCCTGCAGACATGTGGCTGGTGGCAGCTGGGCTTCAGAAGGACCGAAGTATTCAAAATGCATTTCATGCTAAGCATGACATGAAAGGTCGAACTCCTGAAGGTAGTAAGAACAGTGAAAACAATATCTCCCATATAGACAGCCAAAAAGATCAGGAATAAATTCACACAAAGTCACAGCAGAATAACTGTTAAGGAATTCAGGAGCCAAAGACAAAGACAATGTAGCAGACCTTTCCAGATGCCTTGTAGCACTTACTCGCTACTTTAAAAAAATCTCTGCTCCCTGGCTGTATCTCAGTGTAGTACTGACTTAGGACAAGCAAAACCTAGGAGCACACAGAATACTGCAGGTAAATTAGCTCAAGCTACTTTTGTAGATGGCAGAATCTAACAGTAAATAAATAAAAATAAATAATAAATAATAAGTAAATAAATAAATACACCCTTATGCTTCCAACTTTACTTTTAATCTTCTAGAAGGAATAGGTGCAAGAAAGCGTCCCTGATATTGGGGTGTAGGGGAGAGACTTTTGCCCTTAATTTAAATCATTGTTTTTGTAGGGAAATTTAATTTGGGGGGAAATGTTTTTCAAATTAACTGGATGACTGTGTGCTGTGCAAACAATAAAGACTCCTGCTTGAAAGTAGCGCATGCCCCTTCTCCTGGGACTACCAAGGGAATTTAAAATGGAAAAAAGAAAAGGAAAATGCAAGCAACTCTGACCTCACATTCGATCAGAGCTAAAAAGACTCCCCAGTGCCACAGTCTTCATGTCAGTCCCCAATTTAAAAGCCCCAAGTGTTGAGCTTGTTCGCACTGTACCCAGACACCTTTTTCTCATCGCTAGAAATGGCTGCGATTGATTGCAATGTGGGTCTCTCAGTGGGTGCGTCCTTCCGTTCCTCTCTGTTCCTCTTACACTGGGCTTGGCCTGCAAGGTTAGAAACTGCACATTCAGATGGCTCAGGGGAAGATTTCATAATGCTGGTGCTGGGCAGGGCAGTCTAGCCAAATTCCATTCATTAGCTCAGGCGCCAGCCAGAGTGTGACCAGCCAGAATGCCATTTTGGTTCCATAGAAGAACTGATAGGAAATCAGAAATGCCTTTTTATTTCCCCATCTGTGTCTTTCTGTTTTGTTCCTCAGAGTCAATATATGGACAAATGGATACTCCAGGATTCTAAACTATAGAGGAAAGGAGTTAGTTGCTAAGTCAACCCCTAATGGAGCAGCTCAACCAAACGCCATTCTCTTTTTGACTGTGCTTTGACGTATTCTGACACTACTAAAAATCGGAATGATACTGAGATTAGCATGGCTCCTGTGCAAGGATGACACGCCAATTCACGAAGTGTTCCATATTATTTTTAGTCAGGCAGTGGTGGTGCACACCTTTAATCCCAGCACTCGGGAGGCAGAGACAGGTGGATCTCTGAGTTCAAGGCCAGCTAGGTCTACAGAGTTCTAGGACAGCGAGGGTACACAGAAGACCCCTGTCTCAGAGGAGAGGGGTCGTCTATGTATCAGCATCAGATTTGTGTGTACATTACACTTAAGGCATCCCCAAGTCAGAACTCAGATATCCAAGCCACCTGACATGTCCAGAGCTGCTGACGCTGCAGCAACTCTGGAGAGCAACATGAATTGCTCACGGGTCCTGTCACGAAGGAGCGTCAATCAACTCTATAGAGACGGCTCCTAGGACCACCAGGAGAATTACAGTTCTACAATGTAAGCAGCTCAGACCTCTTTAATTCGAAAGGCAATGCAAAGAAACAGGAGCTTCTTGGGGAAGTCTGAAAGTTGCTGGGGGTGGGAGAATGGGCAGGGATGCCTCCCCCACTGGGAAGTTAGGGAACACTACAGCATGAGGTCCTTTAAAGTGAGGGGCAGCAGGAGGAAGCTTTGGAGGAAGACAACAACGTACTAGGAGATAAAGCAGTGTAAGCAATGAGGTTGGGGGGGGTGACAGGGGAGGGGGCTGGAGGAGGAAGGGGGAGTACAACTTTCACAGCACACTCTTCCTGAGTATCCTCTAAACAGATGGGCTGGGGGCAACTGTGACTCAAGGACCTGCGGGCTAGCAGGTTTTACATGTGTGTTGGCCGTGTTGTTCTGGTTTGTATTTTTTTCTTTCTGTGTCAACTCAAGAGAAATCAGTTTCAACATGGATGCTGCCGTGTTGTCTGTTGGCGCTTTTGCTCCTGTATCATCGTTACCCTTCAAAGCAAAGCTGCAGCCTGAGACTCAGGGAAGTGGGCGAGCCACAGCGCTCTGTGGCTCACAATCTTGTTCTCTGCTTGTACGCCCAAATTCTTTAGATCCACGAATCTTCTTCTGACGTTGAGTCTGTGACACTTTCCATCACATCAAAGATTTCGTGTGACAGGGCCAGGCCGTCAGGAGCTCTTTTCTTCCTGAACTTCTGAACTGTGTTTTATATAGCTGCAATCAGATCACTGTGGTGTGAAGCTAGGCCTTTCCAGCCCTGTCTTAGTTCATTTTCTGATGCTAGAACAAAATATCTGAGAAAGAGGCGTGTACCGGGGGATCATGGTTCCGGAAGCTGGAAAGGCCAGGTACATGCTTCTTCAATTCATGCCTGAAAGCAGACATATATGAGGAAACAAAACGGCTGGACTGCCTTGTTTTGAGACAACCCATTCTTAGGGTAACTAACCAGGTAATTAGCCACTCCTGTGAGAGTGACATTAATTCCTCCTAACAATCAAACCATCTCTCAAGGGCACTCCTGCCTCCCAGCACTGGTACCCTGGAGACCAAGTTCTGCATGGCCAGGACAAACTGTACTCAAACCATAGCACTGCCCAAAATGAATCAATGCTTTCGAATCCCAGGTAAAAATAAACTCTATGTTAAAATCACAAAGCTTGCCATTTGCAACAGCTGTAGTTGCCTGATATAAATATGGTAAATCACAGTTCTGTACTGCAGCCCGACTTTAAGGAGCACAGATACCTTTCCATGCTTGTTTTCCGTTGTTATGAGGCACTGCATGGTTTAACCCTGCTTCTGTTTCTCAAATTATGTATCTTATCGGTTAATGTTCATCTATACCACTCTAGTCCTTCAGGGATTTAGGGAAGGCTCATATGCCATTTTCTCAGGGCTGTCCTATGAAGTCTTTAAACCACCTGCAAGGAACTTTTCAGAGCAAGCATGTTCGGTTGCCTTCCCAAAATCCCCTGTTGCTCTCAAGGAAACTCCTGTTCACTATTCTCTCCAACTCTTTTAGCTGATCAGAAACAACTTCCATTTCATGTAGCTTCAGGCCAAAAAGAACCACCACCTCCCACCCCCCATGCCACCTCCACCCCCCACCCAAAGAAGTACATGGAGGAGAAACATAGTTGACAGCCTGGAACCGACTGGCTATCCCAAAAGGGAAAATTTTTTTCCCTCTGATATGAATTCTTTTTCTCAAACTCCTTCACCTATGAAACTCCAATGAGTCATGGGATCTAATCAGACACTGGGTGGGATCCAGTAGTAACTCCCAAAGCAGAACCCACCTCCTCACAAACCTGCCTTTGGTTTTGTTTGGTCTGTCAAGAAGCCAGGCCTCATGTTCTTCTGAAACATGTTTTCATTAAGCACATTTCAATAGAATATAAATACTTTTTATTCAGACAAAAATAGTGGTTTCTTCAGAAATCTTAAGCATTGTATCTTTGAGTAAAGTCTTATTAATCGCCTGCCAAAAACTCTGTTATATTTCTAAACCCTTCCTTTGATGTGAGGCTGTCATCTGAATTGTTAGACCAGAGTCCCAGCCCTTCCCTGGAAAACTTCAGCTTGGGTATCCCCGCTGGGGTCTTCTTCCTGTGGATCAGGATTTAGATAAGAGTGCCCCCTATTGCTTGGAATCTTGGGTGACAGGAGTTTATCTGAAGTTTCTACACACTCCTGGTGCGGTTGACTGAGTAGATAAGATGGCTCTCCAGCTGACATTGACCACTGTTGACACAGGTCTGTCTCAATGTAGGTCCCTTTGAGGGGGTCCCATTTTGCAATGAGATTCAGGAGGCCCTTGTCCTACCATTGCATACTATATGCCAGTGTGATCTGAATTCTCAGATTGTTGTTTCTCATGTTCTGCATCAGAGAGTAGAAAAGCAAAAGCTTTTCCTGGAATTGGCTATTTTGGCCAATGACTCATACAGGTCCAAGGAGCATCAGGGCTTGGTCTTCCCTCAACAGCTTCTGTGAGCTGCATGATTGTGATGCTTGGGACTTGGCTCCCAGAGACTTGGAAGGAATCCCAAGGACCAAAGAACAAAGGGGCAGATGGAGATGTCTCATCGATGCAGCAGGAACTAGAGCAGTGGTTCTCAACCTGTGGGTCACAACTTGTGAGCATCAAATGACCTTTTCACAGGGATCACCTAGGACTATTAGAAAACACAGATATTTACATTACAGTTCATAACAGTGGCAAAGTTATAATTATGAAATAGCAGTGAAAATAATGTTATGGTTGGGTATAGTCAGATATTCTTTGGACGGCCAGCTCCCAAATAATGACACAGGACTTTTTATTAATTATAAAAGCTTGGCCTTAGCTTAGGCTTGTTCCCAGCTGGCTCTTAACACTTAAATTAACCTGTTTATATTAATCTATATATCTATCTCATTACCTCTCCTCAGTACCTTAGGTCCAAATTCCTCTGTGTCTGGATGGCAAATCTCCTGGGTCTCAGATTCTTCCCCTGAGTTCCTCTCTCTCCCCAGAAGTCCCATCTATCCTCTCCTGCCTATCTACTGGCCATTCAGCTTTTTATTAGACCAATCAGAAGGTGCCCTAGGCAGGTGAGCCATCTTTACACAATATGATCAAATATTCTGCAACAGTTTTTGGGGGAGACCACAACATGAGGAACTGTATTAAAGGATCATAGCATTATATTATTATAGCAAAGATACTTTTGTTTCTAGACTGTTCCCCTACATTTTATTCTTTCTAGACATATTTATATATTTGCTGCCTTTCAACCATTTATTTTTATTTTTATTTCATGTGTCTGTGTGAGTGCCTGTATGTGTGTATGTATGTGCACCACGTACATGCCTAGTAGACATCGGAACTGGAGTTATGGGCAGTTATTAGCTGTCAAGTGGGTGCTGGGACCCAAACCCAGGAGCTCTACAAAAGCAGCCAGTGCTCTCCACTGAGCAGGGTCTCTGCAGCCTCTGCTACTCCCTTTTGCCTGGAATGCTAATGACCTCATTTGGTGATAACCAAGTCCCCTCAACTGCACTTCAAGAGATGCCGTCTCTTTAAGAGCTAGTAGCTCACGAGAATAAATCATTTTGGGAAAAAAAAAATCTATACATTTTCTTTAAAGTACATATGTGAGCCCGACATGGTGGCTCACACCTGCAATGAGAAGGTTGAGGTAGGAAGGTCATGGTGAGTTGAAGACCTGTCTAGGCTATAAAGGAAGCTCCAGGCCAGCTTGGGCAACAAAATGAGATTCCACCTCAAACAAATAAAATATATGTTTATAGATTTCAGGGTAGATAAGATGAGGCAATGAAGGCATGACTTGGGAGTTATATATTATTTTAATCATTTGATTCTAATTACATTTTATAATATGTCAGAGGTTCAAAGACAGGAGATGGGGAAAGATTTACATTAAAGAAAAATATCACTATTTTGTAGAAAGTACTACTGGGGGGGGGCATATACAAGCACAAACAGCAAAATCTATACTTAGTACCAGGGAGGGAAATAATAAGGGATACTTCTCAGGTTTCTCACAATCAACAAGAGAAAAAGCCGCACACCATAAAACATAATACAGTGTTAATGTTAACAAAGTATGCTGGGAACACAAATAAGGGGTATTTAGTCGGAGGCTCCGGAGTTGGCTTTGTTGAGTCTTGTAGGCTCATCAGCATTCCACCAACAAAGGTTGAAAGACAAAATGTCACAAAGAGTAAAGTACACAGAGTGATCAGTTAAACAGAGGTACACAGCAGAAAGCCCTTCTTCCTGCACACAGCAAGGGACAAGGACAGTAGTCCTGGCTGGGGCCAGACATGAAGATCCTTGAATGCCTTTTTAAGATTTCATTTCATTCCCAAAGCAACTGGACACAATGAAGAGATTTGAGGAGGAAGAGTGAATAATGACATAATAATAATGAGGATGAGTAATGAATAAGAGCCAAGCAAAAAAACCTAGTTAGGAAACTCCTGGGTTTGTGTTCCAGGATTATTATAATGGGGGAGTAAATGGGGAGATGGCAGGAGACATTTTGGAAGTAGAAATTCCGTGTTTAGTGATCAATTGGTTATAAGGAAGTAGGAGAAAGACAAGGCAAGGGTACTCCAAGACTTGGGTTTGGGAGTTAGATAGATGGAAATGCCCATTGTTAACACTGAGAAAACACTCTTGGCAAAGAGACATGTTTAGGGAGAAGTCAGACAAAACAGAGATGCTCATTTAAAAGAGGACCTTAACTTGCAAGGGAAAGGCCAGACCTAGAGTCCTGCTTTCAAGACCCACAAAGCCACAGAAGAGAAGGCCAGCACTAGTGGCAAGCACACAGAGTGGAAGAAAAGGTCCCAGCGATGCCCCCACCCCCTACCCCACCCCCAGGAACACAGCATCAACTGGAAAGGAGAAAAGAGGGAACCAGGAAGAATCTAATCAGAGGTAGTCAAAAGGGTAGAAGAAACTTAGCTGAGGTGTAGCTCAGAAAAAGGAAGGCTGCAAAAACTAGGGGTAGCCAGAGAGGGCTGCATGTCCCATGTTGGGGCTGCTGCCAATTATGGGAGCTCTAGGAAATTTAGGACAGTGATGCCTAGAGGGTGAAGGAAGCAAACTGGACTTGCAGAAAACAAAGAGGTGAGGCAGGGGATAGAGACTGCAGTTCCAAACCAGAGTTGGATGAACCACAGGGCAGCAAACTGAGATCCACTTGGACTTAACTGGCAAAGATTAAGGTGTCATAGAGAATATATCATAAATCTTCATGTCTCTGACTTGTTGACTTCAGCTCCTAAGGTGGTACAGCTTGCTTGTTGTCCCTCCTGTGTGTAAACAGTTGTGTAAGATGCTCCTATCTGTGATGTCCAACTCATTTCCTGACCATGGCCTATAAAACCTGTGAAAGGATTCGATCACATAGTACAATGGGAGGTTGAGACGAGTGGAAGATGCTAAGAAAGGATGTAGTCGCATAATACTGTGGTGGTATTTTATTTGTGCTGAAATGTGGTGATATTTTATTTGTATGTTAATAAATAAAGTTTGCCTGGAGATCAGAGAACATAGATAGCCAGCCATAAACAAAAGTCAGGCAGTGGTAGCACACATCCTTAATCCGATCACACGGCAGGCAGAGTCTCTGCACGTTCAAGGACACAGCCAAGCGTGATGACACAAGCCTTTATCCAAGTACCAACCATAGAGACCTGGAGGTCTGTATAGACAGGCAATGACGAGGAAGTGAGGCGGCTGGGCTAAGAGCCAATGAGAAGGCAGAACAGCAAGGCAATAAAGACGCAGGTTAGACAGGAAGAGGTTCAGTTCTCTTGGGAAGCTACGGCGGTGTGGTGAGCTAAGGTTAGTTGATGGCTATTTGTATTTCTCTGATCTCTATGGCTTTCACCCCTGTATTTGGCTCTGTGATTCTTATTTAATAAGACTGTTTAGAAATTCATCTACATAGTACAGTGGGAGGAGGAGATTTGGGTGAGGGGAGTGTGAATGAACACCTACTTCAGGATGTCAGAGGAGAAGAACACTGGACAGGTCAGCCACAGACCCCAGATCCAGCAGAAGCACCTGAGAAAGGCTGGGAGAAGGCTCAGAGAGGAAAGTAGAAGAGGTTAGTGTATGAGGCACTGCAGGAAGAGGGTGTTTTAGGAGTGGGCATTGGGTGATAAAGAGGAAATGAGCAGAAGTGTCTTCATTTGAGATGTGAATGTAACCCAGCCTTCAAAAAAGCTTTTTCATTAAAATGAGGCCAAGGCAGGCTTAGGAGGTTAGTATCCTAATGGACCCTTTGGTCCTCATATTCAGTAACTTATATATTGGACTGCCATGTTCAATGACCTATTATCTACAATGTACCTGTATGTTTGTGTGTACACAGACACATGGTGTCTTTATATAGCAATAGTCTCATGGACAAAACTTAGGGTCTTTCACCCTATAGACATTTCAATAAAAAATAAGCTAAATGCCTAGGGCCTAGTGCATCATACTGACTTAGGTTTGTGTAAGTACAGTCTACAATATTCTTATGAGGAAATTACCTGATAATGAATTCCTCAGAACACATCCCTATCATTAACCAATGCATGTTTAATATACATTACATCTCACATTAAGAATGCATGCATACTACCATATAAATTGTACCTATCATGATTTCAAAGACTTATAAAGCATCTAAATGAGGATTAATTTATTTTTCTCTTGGTAGAGAGCTCATCTTTAAAGAAAAAAAAAAAAAAAAACATGAATTTGGAAAGTGACTTGACATCCAAAGAGGGCTGTGAGCTATCTGAGGAGGATGTGGGGCCAGGCGCTGGGTGGAAGCTGTTTCCTGCAGCACTGCTTGTCAAGTAACAGAGTCTTGTCCTCTTCTCCCCACCCCCACCCCTGCAGTGGAGTGGAGCAAGTCTAAAGACTTTGCCCCTTTGGCTGGGGAGATCCTCATGGACAACCTGCAGACCCTGAGGTGCACAATCACAGGCCTCACCACGGTAAGTGTCCTGACAGAGTTGCCCTCCCCTGCCTTCTGCACGGGGACGCTGGTAGCAAATGCTGCTCTCCAGGCAACACCCAGCCCGCTGGCAACAACTGCCATTGGTTAAGTGTAATATGTCTGGTATCCATAATCTGAGTCTCACAAAAGGCGAGGCAGACAGCATGAACCACTTTGTAAGCTGCCATGTTCTCAGAGATCAGAAAGGGACTGGCCTCGTGTGAGCCTTGAAGGCCTCTGCCTTCTGGATCACAGTCTAATCTGCAGGGGATCAAAGGCTCTGAGAGATCCAATTTTGACTCCCAGTCTGATGGTAAAAATAACAGCCTCATCCAGCCCTCACCCCCACTGCCTCATTGAGATCAGTCATCAATTGGAGTCACACAATTTCCTGAGAGAAATCCTTTTCCCCTGATTAAAAAGTGGGGGGGGGGGAAAGCCTGCCTAAATCTGCTACTACAGAAAAGAAACTTTGTATGGCAAAAGTACAATCTCTATGTAACATAAACTAACTTTAACTGTGAATGAAAAGCTAGAACTAGCCATGTTTATTTGTTTACCAATCGAAACTCAAATATTAATTGTTTATTTTGAACCACAAATGAGCATCCAAAAATGCAAAAAATAAAAAATAAAAACACCTAGCAAATCTGCTCAGACTGAGGAAACTAAATAACCTCAAACAATTACAATTCAGAAGATAAAAAAAATATTTTAAATCAAGATATTTTAAGAGTAACCTAAAACTTTTAAAACACAATTCAAATAATGAATACCTTAAGATTTTCATATGGGAGGAGCAGAGAGATATTTCTGTTATTTTCTTAGGGGTTAGCCAATTAAAACAGTTATCTGCAGCGTATAATCCTGAAACCCAGCATTAAAAAGCTGCCATCAACCAACGGCATCCAGTTTTACTCTAAGAGAATTCTTGGTGGTTTGGTCACCACCAAGAATCCTGACTTTTAGTCCTAATCTCATGTCTACACCAGAGACCAAAACTGTGGATTACCAGAGCAAACAAAGCCCCCAGTGGGTGGCCCCAGAGATGCTATCAGCAGAAGGCTGACTCCAACACCCTGGCTCACTTGGTGGAAGGAGGCCAGAAAGAACCCCAGGGAATTTCCATTGCTTAAAAGAAAGAGTGATATCATGATAAAAATGGAAAACTCTCCACAGAGAGGTTCTCTGACATCTAAACTAGCTTCTCTAAGGATAAGGTTTTTTTCCCACTGCACCATCCAATAATAGTGATGCAGACATTATCCTGAGCATATAAATGCCTGGAAGTAAATTTAGAGATCTAGGCCATCCCTATAACCTTGAGTGCATAAAACCCAATTTCTAATGCTAGAAAAAAAGTGTTAACTTCATCATATGGTAAGGTAATATCATTGAAATCCTAGCAAAATCTCCACAAAGATTTTTTTTAATGCAAATGCCATTTTACACTTACAGCAAGCAATCATTCACCCAATATTGGCTTTTCTAACACCCCTTTGGTTTCACAGAAAAAAATAAAATAAAATAAGAAAAAAACAGAAGAAAGGAAACCTCAAAGCAAACATTAAAACCATACAAAACATTTTAAAGGATTATCTGTAAGCAAAAATCAACTCCTTAATTCTTAATGCCATAAAAAGATGTTAAAGAATATAGGCCATTCTTTTAATAGTGGCTTTGAAATGAAGTCACATCAGAAAGCTGATTTTTTTCATGCTTGAACAGCTGAGTACAGGATGTTCATAGAAGCATTATTTATTGTGGCACAAAATGGGAAGAGTCCCAGAATCCACCCGTGAAGGACTGGCTGAAATAACAGAGGCACCTGCTCACAGCGAAGTACTATGCAGGCACTAACAGAATGAGATCTGCCTTCACACGCTAGTCTGCCAAGGTTGTTACTGTGGCTTGTTCATTTTCTGCAGTAACTTGACCAGCTGAGGCTGGTTGGCTCTAGGGAGGGGAAAAAGTGAGGGTGGGAGCTTGCTGTTGTTGATAAACCTAGTAGAACCTCGTGGATTGTAGAACATGTGGTTTTATGGAGTGGGGAAAGTCTTGTCTGTCTGTCTCTTGGGCTTTTTTGTTTTTTCTATTTTTTGTTTATTTTATTTTTTATTTTGGCTTCTTTGTTTGCCTGTTGGTTTTCTAAAGAGAGAAAACAAAAGAACATGTTGAGTAGGTGACATGGTGGGAAGGATCTGGGAGGAACTAGGGGAGTGGAAACTGTGATCAGAATATATTATATGGAAAAATTTATTTTATACAAACAAATATATATGTATATATAAAATCGATTTTTGTATGTGTAAGTTTGTAGACAGGTAGGTATGGAGATAGAAAGATGGAAGTGACCTATGATTTAGGGGCATAGGGAGTCAGAAAAAAATAACTATGATATTCCAATTCTGAAATCAAGAAAGTAAGAGACTCCTTCAAATGTGAACATGATGGATTCTAATGCCTAATGCAGTTTCCTATTTCAATTCTTTGCAGGGCCAACAGTATTTTGTTCAAGTCTCAGCTTACAACATGAAAGGATGGGGGCCAGCTCAGACCACAACGCCGGCATGTGCCTCTCCCTCTAGTAGGTGGTAGCTACTTCCAGGATGGCAACATGCTCAACTACTCCATCCCTAAGGTGTCCCTGCCAGCTTCCCTCCCCCTCATCAGCTTCTCACAGCAGCAGCTGGGCTATAAAATGATGATCGCTCTGCAGAAATGCTCACAGAAAGGCAACTCAGGGTAGAGAAGAAGGCATCTGAAATCACAAGTTTCCTGAGAGTGGTGTCTGAGTTGTAGCCTTCAAAGGTTACTGAAACTCTCAGCCTCAATTCAACATCTGTAGAATGGGTCTAAATCATTTCCTGTCACAGGACTTTTCAGGGATGGAGAGGACACCATGAGATTGGCCAGCCCAGAGTATGCAATCCATCTTAGCCCTTTTTTCCTTTCCTCACCTACAGTGGACACATCACATTGATCTCCTATGAGAATGAAATCAAACCCCTTTGCTTTATCTGACATTCTGCCAAAAGAAAAGCTTTTTTTATTAACAGTCACTTCCCAAGAAACACAACATCTAAACTTTTTAGTAGTGGCTGAGGAACCCAGCAAAGATGTCTTGCAGTCATTTGAAGATTAATAATGTATGCCTGGTATGTTTGTTATAACTCCTTGTTAACCAGAAAATTTAATTAACCAGAACAAACAACTCCAGACATGCAAGAGAGTAGGCTGTTCTTTACAATGAGCCCAGTGCTCTGGGCTCTATTTTCATCTTTTTAAAAAGTCATTAATGTTATAGTTAAGAGTACTGTCATGTGCTTCTTGTGAGTGAGAACTGCTTAATCATTTCTGGAACTCAACTTGGATCTTATTCAAATGCCTTATGGATAGCCATTTCCTTTACCTCAATTTACCTCTTGGGAGCTAGTTTAAGGAAACAGAGGTGCAGATAAACAATTATGCACAAAATGTGTACTGCAGCAGTAATTAATAGTAGCTAAATATCATGTGTAGCAAAGAAAACAAATACCCAATATTTGTGTAATGGTAAAGTATGGTATATTCAATATCTATATTAAAGAGCCAAATATTATCAATCACTTAAAAATATGTGTTTAAAAAACTCATTGTGTAGAAATGTGCAAAAAAAATCCTACAGTACAGTTTTTATGTAAAATAATAATAGAAAATGTAGGGAGTCCATTCATTTTACTATTAGTTCACCTATAACAACTAGGATGTGACTAGATCACTATCAAAATATAACACGGGCTGGAGAGGTGGCTGACTTGGTAAAGTGCTACCCACACAAGTAAGAGGACCTGAGTTTGATCCCCAAAACCCACATTTAAAAAAAGCCAGGTGTGGTGGTACACACTTGTAATCCCAATTGCTGGGGACAGGACAGAAATAGAAGGAGCTTTGGGCTGCCTAGAAAATTCCAGGCTCAGTGAGAGACCCTATCTTTAAAACCAAGGTGGATAGCAACTAAGGAAACCACCCAAGTTTTATCTCTGGCCTCCACATGCACACATACATATGTGCACACACATACATAGTTGAGGTTTCTGTGCAGTGTCTTTCCTTACCCTCACAGCAGTCCTTCGTCTTCCCTATTGACTTGTGGGTCAGCATCACTGTCATCATCTGCAGCAGCATCCCCTGCATCAGACACAACCTTTGTAAGACTCATTCCATTCAGGGCATTAACCTAAGAACTTGACCCAGTCAGCTTGATCTCTTTGACTGACCGGGGAGCTATTAACATAAGAGGCATATTTACAGAGTCCTTTGAACTGGCATTCGGGTGGAGCCTTTTTGGAGGCCACATCACTGGTACCCAGCTGAACCATGATTCAAACCTGAATTGCTCAAGATCCTTCCATGTTTCCTGTTGTAACTAGAGCCCTATTATCAGTCAAAGAAGCAGGCTGAAGGCCAGTCAACCATGCCTACCTCCTCTAGTAGAATCCGTAGTTATGCAGGGTCTCACCTAGCCTCGGACCACCAATGCCAGTGCTCTCCAAGGCCCCCGACTCATCTACATTTGATGATTTCATCATTAGTTTGGTTTGGATATTTCCATTGCTGAAGATGTATCAGAAACTTGTGCTGGGAATTGCAAGATTAAGACACTAAGGGACAGATCCTATTGGCAATAGCAGGGGGTATGTATCATTAGACAGAGCATTAGAAAATACACACACACACACACACACACACACACACACACACACACACACACACAGAAAAGACTAGTCTTGTTAAGCTGGAAGCACAGGAGTGAAACTAATTCCAAAGGTACACCCCACACAAATTCTGGTCTGCATATGGCACATTGACCTCAAAGCTCAAATGTTTGGGCTCTATGAGTTGTACATTCTATTCATACACTTCTCTCTAACAAGCTCATGTGTAGACCTCTCTCCAGAAAGACAAGAATGGTTGTTTGGGGCTTAGGGGAGTCTTTTATTTATTGGTAATTAGCATAGTGAATAGCAATGCTTTCTAAAACAGTGTGTTTGATTAGCAAGGGTAACTGGCAAAGAGTCGAAGATCTAGCATATGGTTAGAGTTGCTGCAGACATGCCATATCACTTGGAAAGAACAATATAAAAACACTCTCATTCTATTTATAAACAGAGTATGACATTGTGATGTAACATGTATCAGTATTCAGATATTTACTAGAGGACAATGTACTCTAACATGACAGAGTAATTGGAAATTTGGTAATATGTTCCAGTAAGCTATAAAACTTTTTTTATATTTTTACAAAAGGCCTTAATGTGTTTTTATAGACTTATGTTATATGGTATGGTACATAATAAGAGAAAAGCACCCAGACAGGCTTGTCTGAGTTACGATCAGGAAAACCCTGATACGGCCAGTGAATGTAAGCCCTGCATTGTGTTGCAATTGAAGTGTCTCATTACCAGAACAGTGAGCTGTATTATGTGCCACAATCTGCTCTTTTCCTACCATGGGAAGTTTACTCCTGTCAGGGTCCTGATTTCTTAATATATTTTCAATTTTCTCCCTCATCCCTGCAGTCTCCTATTTTATGTAGTCATCAGAACTTTCCAAACATCTATGAGAAAAACTCATTCTTTCCAAAATGTTGGCATTGTTCAGTGCTCGCTGGGGCTGCAATTGAGCATTAGCAATTTTTGTATGTATCGTAAAGTCATCAGATCCAGCTCAACTCCACTGTGAAAGGGCTAAGCCGAGAAGCTGAGACCCATTCCAGCACCCCCTCCCAGTACTGATGACAGCATTAGAGACTCATTAGAACACATTAGCATGTTCAGGTCCGTGTACTAACTCAGCCACCCAGGAGAAGGACTCCAGCACAGGCTCCTGCTCATCCTCACTGTACCATAGGCACTTGAGAGGCATCCCTCCAACAAAAGGACCAATGACCCGTGCACGTCCATGATGGCAATGTTTATTCTGTGTCCAGATGCAAGCAGTGCTGTAGTCTAAAGGCCTGTGGCAGTTATTTCCCTAAACTTCAAATGTCCCAGCCTTCCTGAACACCATCAAGCTTAGATTCCCAGTGCTTTGCCAACGGCATACTGAGCGTTTCCCGTGTGCCCAGGATGTTACTTGGCTGGCTCATACTTTCTTTTCAATCTCATCCTACCAAAGAGATTAAAAACTGACTCTGTAATGGAGACAAACAGGGCAAAGAGAAGTTCAGTCAATAGCTCTTGCCCACAAGGAACAGAAGGCACCTGTGCCAATCTTCTGTCTCCAGAGTTGACCACAACTAAGCCCCAACAGACAAACTCCAACTAAGATCTAACTCTCTTGCCCAAAAGAAAAAATAAACATGTGCAGTATAATGAAAGGAGCATGATAACTATATACAAGGTCACCAGGCCGTCATGTCAGCGCTGGCTGGGCCTCCGAGCTGAGAGAGGCAGGTTTGGAATAGGGAAGGGATGTCTCGGCTTCATCTTCCCAAGGTAAAATGAACTGCACATAAGAGGGAATGGGAAGGAAGAGGGGCTTGAAAAACTATGAGACCCCCTTCTTTCTAGATAATCATCAGATGGAATAAAAATAGTGTTTCCATACTGAATTGCCTTCAAGTCTTATTTACAGAATGCCTGTCATGGGACAGGCATTGTGCCAGATCCCTAATATACTTCTCATTTCATCCTCATAAACCTTTCACAAGACAGACACCATCCTCATTTTTCAGATTAGGGAGTGAAGGTCCTGTCGATATAAAGAACTTCCCTGCAGTGAACTGGGAACAGGAGGAGCCGATGCTCACACTGGAGTTTAGTGCACCCTGAAACCTAACTTTACATTACCCTACATGATCCAACTTGTACCATCTCTGGGATTAGCTGATACCCAATGAGATCTCTCCAAAACATATACATCTCTGGACTTCAGATGGACCACTGTGAGATGCTTGGACCTCTCTGCTGTGAAGGACTTGAGTGTCTGAACAACGACGATGCTGTACTTTTAAAACAATTCTGTCAGGGACTGACAGGCTTCTCTGAGGTGGAGTGACTAGCCTTCATGGGGATATACTTGAAGTTGTTTTTAAGATATTCAGAAGTCAAAAGTAGAGGAGGGTGGATAGGAGCAGAGATGGACAATGAGGTGAACTGACCAGCTCGAGGGAAATCTAGAGCTGGAGACAGCAGAGTTGCGATCTTGACATTAGTCCCAGATGAGTTATTACTCTTGATATCATTATAGCCAACTGGAATGAAAATAGAAGGGGGAGAAAGTCTCAGCGGGGACTGTAATTTAAATTTGCCATGTAAGCTAATACTGTATATTTAGAGACCAAGCAGACAGGGTGGTTGGTGGCTCGGAGTATGTGCAGGGGCTGCTGTGCCAGCTCACCAAAGCAGACATTCATTAGAGCAAAATGTAGATTTCCATTTCTTGGCATCTGACATGGGCTCTTTCCTTGGAAAGAAATGTCAATTTGGCCAAAAGTGTGAAACCTACAATAAAAGCTTTGGGACTGTGGATTTCATCTAGTCTGCACATTCCCACCCTCCCGTCTTTCCTACTGTGAAAATCCTGTTGAAACTCGGGGTGCTGAATGAAGAGGTACCAGGGGCACTGATAGTACAGGGGATGCTCAGCAGGGGAGGGAGGGCTAGGAGAGGAGATACTGGACTTCCAAATTTCCTATTTCTTTTGGCTCTCAAGTACCATTTTCTCTTGCCCCGAAACTGCCCAACACAAGAAGCCAACCACAATTACTGTTTTGCATAGAGCTCTGAACAATGGCAGCTCCCAAACCAACCGTCGGCATGTCGGCATCGCCTGCCAGGTCTGCGTGTGCTGGGTGCTCATCCACGGAGCCTGTGGGTAGGGAACACAAAACCCCAGCACCTCAGGCAAGGCAGGGCCGGGGCCGCCTCTGCTTTACAATTTCCCTCTGTTTGTTTCTTTTGTTCAATAGACTGGAAAGACTATGACGACAGAGAGCCCAGACACAAGGGACAGAGCGAAGTTCTGGAGAGCCTGCTGCAGCAGGTCCGAGCCCTTCATCAGCATTACAGCTGCCGGGGTAAGGATAAAATCTGTGCTGGGCCATCGACTGAGGTCTCGGTGGCGCCGGTAATTTTAGCAGTTTCCTAGCTGGGTCATACCTTCTCATTCATCAGGGAAAAAGAGATATTAATATTTGTACATCTGGAATCACTTTACAGCACTATCTTGCTTTAACCCTTCCACAGAGCCTTCCCTCTCCTTTCCTCCCCATCCTCTCTCTTTCTCTCCACACAGACACTTTGAAAATAGGCACGAGAAAAACACAGCCTCCGCTACTGTTCCCGTCTCACTGAGCTGGCCCTTCACAAGAATCATCCGTGGGCCTTCTTGAGACAAGCTTCCTCAGCATTTCACCCCGAGCACCGTGGAGGGCGCTCCGGCAAGGACAATGCAACAAGCCTTCACTTCTATTGATAAAATAGCTTACAATGCATTTTCACATCCGCCATGCCAACTTCATCCTTGCTTTGGCCATGACAAGGGAGGCTAAGTAGATTTGCCCAAGGTCATAACGCCAAGCTATGGCCTGGGACTTGTGGTGCCAAGCCCAATCTTCCTGTTGTGCCTCATGTTTGTCCTGCTGAACTTTAATCCCGCCTTGAACTATAGTCTTTCTCCATTCCACCGTTGGGGCAGGAGGAGAGCTCACCTCCTCTCGATTTTAGCCCCACTTCACCCAGAGACTCCGAGATGCTTTTAAAAGCTTCTCTGTTACTTGGGCTGCTCAGATGGGCCAGGGTCAGGTTTCTGATCTGTGTAATGATTCGTGGAAGAGGCACTTAGTTTTATTTGGAGAATTAAAGCCTCCATAAAGTTTTCATTTTCCATGCTCCCATCAGATCTCTGACTACTCTGTGCTCTAGATTCAGGGCACTGCTGAGCCAGCTGGGTAAAAAACCCATGGCTCAAACTAAGATGCTGTTCTTGCTGTTTAGATGAGGCATAAATCATACTTAGCATTAGCAAAAAGTTTCCCAATTACTGTATAGCTCTGACAACAGGGCCCTTCAGAAACATTGGCTCTGGCTGGAGATGAGGACAAGTGTTTTTCTAATGAGTGGCTCATTAGCAGATGTAAATATGTACAAGAGCAGCTGGAGAAGGAAGCCTACGTGGGGTTTTCATTCCTGCATCTCTGGGAAGACTTGACACCCCCTCCACCACCAAGCAAAGGAAACCTGCAACATTCTACATGACCAAAGTCCACTCAGTCCTGGGTTCCTGGGGCTTGTTTCATCAAGTGTGGTGTTACCTGAGTTCCTCTCTTTTCTGCTCTGACTCCTGTAAGAAAGCAAAGGTGATCCAGCGACTGGACAGGTGCTCTTTGCAACCCATAGCCACTCTGTGTTTGGTATTCTGAGGACAGAAACTGAAACTGCCCATGACCAGGAAGGTTTTTTTATTTGTATATTAGTAAGGACTCAGATACTCTCCCTATTACTATGTGATTACTATCCAGTAACCAAGAGATGATCTCCTGGGTAGTTCAATTATTTCTATAGTTTCCACTCAACTCTTGACATGCATGCCCATGCCCCTTTCCAAACCATAGCTGTATACATCATATAAGGAATGATGTAACTAAGGAATAAAGTAGACCTTCACCAAAAGGGACATTTTAAAATTTGTTAAAGTGTATCCTGGGCACTGAAAATAATACAACATGAGAGGTGCAGCAGTCTTCTGAGAGACTCAGCTCAAGAGTTCAGGTCAGATAAGGTTAGGAGACACTGAATTCTTCATCCCTCTCATGGGATTGTAAAACAGACACCAGAGTATTAAAGACTCCAGTAAAGAACCTAGAAAACATGGTTAAACAACATTGCCCAGACTCTTCAGCCATATGAAGACTTTGCCATAGATTTGGGATTCTATGTTGTAAACTTTGGGAAAGGCTGACCTATGACCAGTCAAGACAAAATAAATTAGCTCACAGAAAAAAAGAACACTTCTAAGACATGTCAACACAACTCTGTTTCAAAGGATATGCAGAGGCTGTGTAAAGATTGCTCACAGAGACTATGAAGCTGTTGTTTTGAATATTCACTACATTGAGATACTGTGGTTTATTGGGGACATAAACCTTTATAAACTTTGTAATTAGAAAAAAAAAAATTACCCCAAGTCCTAGTTCTACCATTTAGAGCTTTGGAAAGAGCATTTAACCTAGCCCTGATCACAGCTTCCTTATCAGAAAACCAGGCTGTCTAACTTACAGTGTTGTTATGAGGAGGAAATGGGGCCACAGACTCAACACACTCCGCACAGTGAAAGACCTCACAAACTCTAGCTTCTTTTCCTTCGGTGCTCTTGTGCATAAAGAATGGTACCACTCTCCACCCACAGTGCTTGGCTGACTCCACTGTGCTGAGCGGGATCTGCACCTATTAATACACAGCAGACTCTGGTGCAGAAGCAGTAAACAAGCTTCCCTTCTCCCCAAACCCTGTCCGACCAGTCCCAGAGCCTCCCATGTGGGACTTCATCTCTTCCACCTCCACCACCACCACCCTTTGCCTCTCTTCTCTCCTGCTAGAATTCTTGCTAGTTGAAGTCTCCTAGACTAGTCCTTTTGATGTCTTTCTATGCCCTTGGTTTTTGTTTGTTGTTAAGGGAGGGAAGGTCTCAACATAAAGGCCTTGTTGACTTGGAACTCACTATGCAGACCAGGCTGGCCTTAAACTTGTGGTAATTCTCCTGTCCCTGCCTTCAGGGCTGGGATATCAGTTGTGTGCCACCACACCTAGCTCAATTCCTTTCATTTTATTTAATTTTCCTCTCTCGTTTCCATCCTGACATCCTTTTGCTCCAGTTTCTAAAAAAAAAAAAAAAAAAAAAAAAAAAAAAAAAAATTATCACTTTCATTTCCTAAGGCTTCTGTTGGATTTTGAATTTTCTGATAACATTTTTAATTCCCAATGCTCTTTTGTTCTACTATTAAGAAACAAGTAATCCCTGTCTTGTCTCTCAGAATGTTAATGGCAAGCTCTATTTTGATCCATTTTGGGTTTGCTCAACACAGTCTCCCTTCAGACTAGCTCTTTTACCTGGTGTTGGCCTTTGTGCTTCTTGGTGGGCATGTCCTTTAACTGCCTAAAGAGCCTTCAGTGTCTGCTCAAATTTAAAGGAAGAGTGACCAGTAGCCACTGGGGAGTTCTGAGCACATGGACAAGGAACTGTATTCACAGGCTTCACTGTCAGGTGAACGGGTGCCGTGTTTTCATTGGGAAGTCACCAATGCCATAATCTGTGGGTGTGTTCTCTGGTGAAATTCTTAGAGAAATTTCTTCCAAGCTCCTGCCTAGAAAGTACGACTTTCAGTATGTGTGTTCTGAGAACATAATGGGTAGATATCATATGGGAAAACTTTTATTTAGGCTACCCATTTTAATACCTAGTACCATGACCACTGCCATCCCATTTCCTGTTGTCTCTAAGGTCTCCCTGTCTCCTACTCCAGGGGCTTTGGTTTCTGTTGTTCATTGATTTGTTTTTTCTGTTTGTTTTACTTTGTAGAGAACAAGCCACTAACTTTCATCTAGGGTAGGAAAGGGGTCTTTGTCTAGTGATGCAGTAGAGGAGGAATCTAGAAGTCTGATTTTTAAACAGATTTCAGAAACTCCCAATTTTAGCTGCATATGCATCCCCTCCCCCTACTAGCAGCCATCAGGCTATGGGGTAAACCAGGTTACTTCTCAATGGTCCACTGGGGGTATTTAAGCCTCATTTTTCTAGAGTCTGTTAAGTCCATCTGTCTATCTGCTTTCTACTCCCAAACCTCACTTACCGTTGTCTTCTGTTCCCATTGATTTGTCCTTATAGAATCCATTTCCTTCCCTGCCTGTTCTGATTTTAGCAAGGTTTAGACAGAGTGGCAGGCGATGGCTACGCTGACTCCCAGCCTTGAACAGCAGGACTGTTCTCCAACAGTCAAACTCATGTTCAAATCAGAAACAGAAATTATTTTACCTTTTTCTTCCAGGAGCAACTATTACTAGCACCAAGTCTGAAGCTGACATAAGTGCACATGTCAGCCAATGACTCCTGTAGGATCATAGGCAGAGCCACACTGGGTGGGCCGCTAGCATGGGCCATTTCCCCCCGTCCCCAGGCTTCTCTGTCTAACAGCAGTGTTGGGCTTCTGTTCTCATCCCTGGGAACAGGCCTGCCAAAGCTCAGTGATGACACCAATAACCTCAGCTTCCCTTTACTACATACAACAGAATAAGTCGTGTAAATAAATCATGGAGCATTGCTTGCAAAGACCGTTTACAGACAGCTGGGGATTCTACCACGGCTATCAGGAATAACTCTGGGTTACCAACAGGTGAGGAAACGTGGGCGATATACTCACACTCACACCTACAGAGACACACACAGCCGCTTTCCCAAAATGATTTACTCAGTCCCTCTGGGGACCGCTTTTGCTATTTTGGACAGTTCATCTATTTCTCAGTCCCAGCCCCTCCATCTAAACAATAAAGGTAATAGTGAGAGCTATCCCTACACGTATACTTTTTATTTTGGTTTTTCCTGTTTAAAATGTTCATGTTATTAAATGAACTATTCCAACTCCTCTCTGCTACCCTTGCTTGAATTCTTCCCATGTCCCCCTCCTCAAATTGATGACATCTTTGATTATCAGTTAAATATATACATGTGTGTGCGTACATATGCACAAATATACATATAATGCACAACCTGCTAAATCCGCTTTGGTTTTGTTGTGTATATAGTTTCAGGGCTGGCCACTCTGCATTGGACAATCAATAAAGGGGACTCATCCCTGGGAGAGGCTACTTCTCCTTCTCCCAGCAGCCAATAGTTTCCTGTAGGTCTTTCTCTAGGGGTGGGACCTTGAGAAATTTCCCCCTCTCCGAGTCTCCGTGTTTATTGACCGTGTCACTGTTCCTGTCTTGTTTACTTAGCCATTTCTAGGACAGCAGACTTCCTGGTATTGGTGGCTCTTACAATCTTTCTGTCCCCTCTTCTGTGGTTCCCTGAGCAGGAGCTGTGATGTAGATATATCTGTTGAGGCTGGGTTCTCTACTACCTACAGATACTCTCATAAGTAAACATACATACTAGAAAAGACTGTCCCAGGATGCTAATTGTAGTTATATCAAGTGGTGGAATGAGTTGGGTAAATCTGTCCCCCCCTTTTTTCTTTTTTCTATTCTCCAGATCTTCTGTAATGTGCTCATATTAACCCTAAAAGGAAAAGATTTAACTAGATATATAAACTAACAAGGGAACTTTGAAAGCATTGAGAAATGGTGAATATTAAAAATCCAGGTGGTAAAGGGGGAAGGGGAAAGGGAATTGGTTCCCTTTCTCTTCATCTTACTTGATAAGAAAGCACTCACCTTGATTGTGAGTATAAAAAGACCTTAAGCGGTTTCCCTCAGTTATAAATATTGCCCACCTCTAACATTTGTGAAGAGCTGTTTGCTGCCTGAGCCAGCTACTGGGGAGGAACTAGTCTTTCACAACTTTGACAAAACACCAGGCAGAAAGGACTTGTCCTCTCTCACGGTTTCACACCATTGATGGAGAAGGCCTGGTGAAGTGCTCAGCTATCAGGAGGCAGCCGTACATGGCAGTAAGTGTCATTCACTCTTTGGGGAATCCAAAGGTAAGACAGCCAAATGGACAATACACCCCCAAGAGCCTGGCCCCAGTAAGCTATCTCCAACAGCCAGGCCTCACCCCCCCCCCAAAAAAAAACCTCCCAACTACCAAACAACTCCACTTCTAGAGACCCAACACTCAAAACATGAGCCTATTAGGGGCATTTCCAGTGCAGGCCAGAGCAACCAGTACCTCAATAAAGACAAGTTTCTTGAAGAAACAGTAAGCTGGACCCCTGTATGAAATTGGTAAGTGACACACAGGGACAAGGGAAGGGCAGGAAGTAGGAAGGGAAAGCAGAAACGTTGAGCTGTCCAATGGAATCTGCACTGCATCTTCTTTCTGCATTCCAGAAAGTTCGAAATTGCAAACCACGGGCCGCAAGCAGTCAGTGTCAAGGAGCCTAAAGCACCTGTTCCATTCCTCCAACAAGTTTGTGAAGACCTTGAAACGGTGGGTCCTAAACACTTTCTGTAGGTAGTCTTAACACCTCAGGAATGAACTAGCCAGGGTTCGAAATGGAAGCCAAGTAAAAAGTATGTATTTTTATTAAAAGAATGAATTCTCCTGAGAATTTGGGAAAGACACCAATCTCTAAGCTCTAGCCAGTAAATTCCCAATGCATAGCAAAAATATGTTCCTAGGTGCATTTTAAATTCAGCTTACATCATGTCTAAAACTAATTATATATACATACATATTTAATTGTATACACATATCTATATATATCATTTCCTGAGACTCGTTTGGTAAAGCAAACTGTTGAAGACTTGTTTTTTCTTTCTCTTTTTCTTTGTAGAGGACTCTACATAGCTGTTATATTTTATTATAAAGACAATATGTTAGTCACCAATGAAGATCAAATACCAATTGTTGAAATAGATGACTCTCACACCAGCTCTGTTACACAAGACTTTCTATGGTTCACAAAGGTACACTGAGTCCTCATTTCATTTTTCCCTGTCTCGCACCAGGGTTACTGCACGTAAATCTCTGAAACGTTAGTTGAGGGGTCTCTCATGATCAAAGTTTGGGGGTGGGAGTAAATTATTTCAAAGATCCCTTATGGCCCCAGTATGCCCTATGTCATTTTTTTTTAAGGCTGAAGTAGTGTCTCCACTACAGTTTCAAAGCAAAGAAGCGTGCATCCTGTCAGATTGTGTCTCCACTATTCAGAGTTATGGGATCATTTGGCAAAGACTAAAATGTAGATCTGACTGTTTCATTAACATTCAGATCTTTTTCCAATTGGACGGAGATCAAAAAGTGGTTTCGTGTGTATCTGAAAATGGACTGGAGAACAAATATGGGGGGGTGGGGTCAGGTTTCCTTCTCCTGCTTTGCTTTGATGCCTTAACCTAAATCATTCACTGGCTTGGACGATGATGTGACCTCGTGACTTCTCTTGCAGCTGTCTTGTATGTGGGAAGACATAAGGTGGCTGAGGCAAAGTGTGCCCATCTCCATGTCCTCATCCACAGTGCTGCAAACTCGGCAGAAGATGCTTGCTGCAACCGCCCAGCTACAGGTGAGGGAGCAGGCTTGAGCTCAGACCCTCAAGGAGAGTGTCTTCAGACTTGAAGAGCTCAGTCACCAACCCTACCTGAAGAGAAGGGTGGGCTCCCTCCTCTTTCAGGTCTCTCTGGCCACCAGAAGGCTTCTTAGGCGATCTGACTATGCACCTACTCATGTTGGCCTTCGGTATGGAATCCTAAAGAAAGAGTGAGGAAATCAGAGTTCCTCATTTGCTGCTAATCAGTAAGCTCAGTTCTTCTTCAAGGGTTCACATTCATCACCTTAGAACAAGGGGAGCTTGACTGGATGAAGGGAGCAGAATGCAGCAGGAGGTTAGAGCAGTTCTCTGGTGTGTTGCTTTAGAAAAGCCTATGCACATATATGAAGCTGGTGTCTTTAAGAGAACCCCAAGCCTCTGTCGATGATGTGTATCTACTTAGAAAACTATCTCTTATAATCTCTAGAAATTTGCAAATTGGAAGGTAGGCTGTATTTGGCCAGTAGGCCCACACCAAACATGGTATAAAAAGTTCATAAAGATCTTCTAGCTCCATCCCCACCTACAATCACGAGAATTTCTCTTTTGAACCCCTGCAATAACAACTAAACCCTAAAACTGCATAACAATTACCATGTTGCTAGAAAAGGTTACATTTGCCCCTCTGTGTTCTACTCCACTGCAGAGACCATCTTGTGTTCTCAGTGGCTTCAGATTTTAGTAGTGTTCATTACAATTCACACTTAATTGAGAATCTCCCCCTACAACAAAGGGAAGTTTTGATTGGACTATGCCACCATCTTCCAAACTGCTTTTTCTTTAAGAGAAAGAAGTTTCCAAGAGTCTCTGCCCCTCCACCAGCCCATCATAATACTAGGATATGCCTGAGCACAGACTGACCCACCTTAGAATTTCAAGCAAAGCTCTTGGTTGTGTGTCGACTGGATGCATCCTTGAACACTTCCATGTGCTATCAGGAACCTGAAGATGGGCTGTTGCTAACCATGCAGTCAGATGCTGAGGGATACCTCAATGGCCAGTGTGACCCTGCCCAGTTCATACCACAACACTCTTAGATTTCCTTGCTTCCTACTCTAAACTTCTGATCCCACCATCTTTTGAGACTATTTCCCTCTTTATCAAGATGAGGTTCTGTGATACATCACAATCACTCCTTGAAAATATTCTAGATTTTTGTCTGAGATAAAAAAAAAAAAAATGTAAGCCTAGATCAGTCCAACATGTCTACCCTAAAGTAGTTTCACTCAGATTTCTCAAAGGAAACAAACAGTATGCATGAAAAGGACTGATAGTTTTTCTACTCCACATACAGCCACAATTCCCACCTAGGAGGCTGTCTGGTGGTTTCGCTGCATTTCTATAGTAACCTGTTTTCTCACACTATAAAGCAACTATTTAAAGCCCTTCTTCATTCTCCTACATCAGTCCCATTCTCCATCCTGACGATGGTGACCACATCACTAATCTTCTAAGAGATGTGAATGAGTTTCCACCACCAAATTTTCAAAACCTGCCTAGATATTCACCTTCTCTTTCTCGCCCCTGTTCCAACAACAGTTTGTACAGTCTCGCCCTCACAACTAAAGGCTTGCTCCTCCATGTATGCTCTGAATCTCATCTCTTCTATCTTCGCTTAAAATACTCCTCTCAGACTGGAGAGATGCCTTGGTGATATTATAAGAGCACTTGCTGCTTTTGCAGAGGACTTGAGTTTGTGCCCTAAATCTACATCAGGTGGCTCACAGTCACCAGTAACTCCAGTTGCAGGTGGATCCATCACCTCTGACTTCCATGGGCATTTCATTTACCTGTACAAACCCTCACACAGATACACATATATAATTAAAGGTGATAAATCCTTTTTCAAAAACCTCATCTTCAAGTTAGCCTCATGCCTAAAGTGCCCTCACATAACCTTTCAGCTACCAAATAATCATTTTTCATTCCTCACACTAACTTTTTTGAAAGAATTGCTTATAGCCTCCTTCCCCACCAACCTTTGAATTCCCCCATCAGCTCTACTATCATGCCTACAAAACTTCACTATCAGGCCACCAGTCACCAGAGCGGATAACACCACGAAGTTGGGGTGTAGGGATGCCCACCTGAATGATGAGGCTGCATGTATGGGAGATCCAGGGTATTTGGGGTTGGGGAAGAGAAGGTAGGACTACAATCAATTGGCATTTCTGAGAAACTGCCTAAAGAATTTTCAGGAAGAAAGGGGGACCCAAACTCCAGTATTGGCAGAGGAGGGAAGGAAAAGTGAGGATTTCTTTTCTCATTCTAAATTAACATCTACTTTTGTATTCTTTAAGAGAACCCCCAAATTGTGTAGCAGGCCTTCATGAAATTTCTCTCCATCCCTGCCAATGACTTCAGCATCACTAACTCCAATGGACCCTTGTGAGTCATCTTCGAGACTGACACCTAGCAGTACTTGGTACGCCTGGTCCTGCTCTGCTGTTTGAAGCTTGCACCTTCTTTGGCTTCCATAACGCCATCCTCTCCTGATTGTCTCACACATTCTCGTTTGTCTTTCTCGGTCTCTTCTGCTAATGTATATATGCCATTTTCTGCTTAGAATGCTCTCTTTTTTCACCTCTTTGCCTTGCTAATTCCTATGTAGCCTTTAGGTCTCAGGTTAATGTTTACATTTCCTCGGGGAGCCTTTCTCTGTCCTCAGAGTTAGGTCACTCTCCCCACAGTACCTTTCATCTTCATGCAGAACAATGGTTGCCAGACCATTGCTTCTTTGTCTTTCTTCACCCCTCTTTCAACACCAGCTATAGTCTCATCCTTCCGACCTAAGGCTTGCTCCTCCACAAACGCTCTTAATCTCAGAACTTTCCTCCTATCTTTATTTTACAACACTCATCTCAGACTGGAGAGGTGGCTCAGTGACCTGCTTGGTCTATCACTGTTTGTATGTAAGTCACCTCTGCAACATTTAAAGATAACTTTCCAACACTCATCTCAGAAGGAGAGGTGGACCTAGTGACCTGCATAGTCTCTAATACCTGAGTTCAAAGACTGGCTGTTGTAGTTGGAGACCTTATCTGCAGCATTTGTAGTTAGAGTTTTCCTGCCTGGCCCACAGTCAGGACAAATCTCTCTCACCAGCCAGGCCCATAGACGCTCAGAACCAACCAAGTAAACACACAGAAACTTAACATTGTTTACAAACTGTATGGCCGTGGCAGGCTTCTTGTTATCTACTTCTTCTATCTTAAATTAACCCATTTCTATTAATCTATACTTTGCCACATGGCTTGTGGCTTACCAGTGTCTTTACATGTTGCTTGTCATGGCGGCGGCTGGCAGTGTCTCTCTCTCCCCAGCCTTCCACCTCCCAGAATTCTCTTCTCTCTTGTCCCACCTATACTTCCTGCCTGGCCACTGGCCAAACAGCATTTTATTTATACAGAGCAATATCCACAGCAGACTATCACAATAACTTTAATGCCCGACACATGGTAGAATTTCACTCTAGGTATTGTGTAAATAAGAGTGTTTGACAGTCCAATCCCATACACCCCCAAAATCACATTGGAGAGAAATCTATATAAAAGGGACAAGGAATCACAGAAGTGTCTCTCAGATAGTCACCACCTAGACATCTCCCCCGCTCTTCGCAGTAATCAGAGCCGCATAATTCTCAATCGATGCCCATGCTCCGGTGCCCTCAGCAGACCCCTGAGCGCTGTTCCATGTTCTCCCTGCTCCATCATGCTGCTGCCTGATTAAACAACATGTGATATCTTCACCTGCCTTCTGGAAGACCCACTGCTCTACAAATAATGCTTCCTAGAATGTTGAAAACACATTTTTAAAGAGGGAGGTAAGGTGGAGAAAAACTTTTTAAGAGAGGAAATGATAAACACCATTTTAGGTTACTTTACTAATCTAAATTTATATGGCAGTGTGCTGAGGAAATTATTAATGGTTGGTATCAAGCATACTTAAATCCCTTGGACTTGCCTGAGGCATGTGGTATTTCATTCTCCTCTTCTTTCCAGTCTTTCTACCATAGCTTTATTACTCCATTTGCATTAGAAGCTTCCCAGACCATTGCTTCTCTGAACAGTTTCCAATTCATTCTCCAAGCTTCTGCCAAGTGGCCACTCTAAAAGATGTTGGCCACGGCATTCCCCAGCTTAGACTCTTCCAATAGTGGCCTGGATGTTTTGTCATAGCATACAGGGCCTTCGTCACAGTCTTTCTCTCCCTCATCTGTAGCCACAGCACACTGGTTTTTTGTCTTATCCCTGTCATGGTACATACCAACTATTGTGCAATTTACTCCTTGTTTTTTGGTTTATTTGTACAGTAAGGTCCTCTTTGAGCTTATAATAACAATACTATGGGACCAACTGCTTAACAGACTATATCAGGTGCGTCCCAAACTTTTTCTCATTCAGTCTTCATTACAACCTAATGAGAATTTACTATTATCGATATTCATTTAACAGAAGACAAATCTGAGGTTTAGGAATGTCAATTATGCTCAAGGTCACACAAACAGGAAGTATCAGACTATAGATTCAAATCCGTGTATGTGAGGCTCTAAAGACTAAATTCTCCCAATACTTCAACATATTATGGTGTGTTAATTTACAACCTGAAGAAGTTATCCAGATTATAGTTAAAAAGAAAGAGTGGAGCCCAGCACTCTGGAGGCAGAGGCAGGCTGATCTCTGAGTTCAAGGCCAGCCTGGTCTACAAAGTCAGTTCCAGGACAGCCAGGGCTGTTACACAGGAAACAATGTCTTTAGAAAGAGAGAAAGAAAGGAAGGAAGGAAGGAAGGAAGGAAGGAAGGAAGGAAGGAAGGAAGGAAGGAAGGAAGGAGCAAGTAGCTTTATATTTTATTTGAAAAAAAAGTGAAATGTGCAAAACTTAATTCATTGGTTAATTAAAATTAAACAAAAAGTTATTGGCATTTGGATGGAAAAAAAAAAAAAAACCTCCAGATGAGAAAATCTGTATGTGAACAAGCCCCACACTGTTCATTTTCTCGAGAGAATGATGAGGCTTCTTAGGAATATTCCATCTTAGGAAGCTTCCTCCTCCACACTGAGAGGAATCAAATCCTTCTCCTTGAAAGACAGTGGAGGTTGTTGTACATGAGCTCTTCTTCCTCCTCCACATTTCTTAGAAATGAGCATCAGTGAGTGAGAGCTGGGTAACAATGGCCGGTGCTCTTCTTTCTTTTTAAAGCAAAAAGCAAAAAAAAAAAAAAAAATTCCCAAATTTCACTTTTTCCAGTCCCCTTTAGACTTCCTTAACTTTCCATGCCATCTCAAACTAAATAAAGTCATGAAGAATGGTGCCTCCTAGCTACAGCTAACTGCTCATCATAGAGGTCTTCTGGCTGTGACCTAGATGTACTCTTGCTAAGTATCACATGGGCCTCCCTTCCACTTCACCCATAGGACCATCAGGGGCCCAGGTTGCCTAACATAGCATGAATAGCATGACAGGTATTATCATGATCTATTTCTCCTTTAGGTCCAAAGTATCCCCCTCCCACAAAGCTAGCTATCCAAATAATTTTTATAGTAAGAAAGAAGACCAGGAAGATTTTTAGCACTTTCTTATTCAACCTATTAGAAAACCTATCCAGCTGGGTATGGTAGCATACACTTTTAAGCAGAGTACTCAGGAGGCAGAGGTTGGCCTGTGAGTTAGTTTTATTCCATTGTGTATTGTGTGCTATGTATTAAGAAATATGTTTGGTAATTCAACTATTACTGAGTTCTTCCTATGCATTGTAAAAAGGATCTAGATACACAGAAAGGAAAGAGAGAGCCAGGTCCCACAACAGATACTTCTGTTACACGCAGTACAGTCAGATACATACCAAGAACTTTGTACACAAGAAGGTTGGAAAGAAACAAGAGGATGGGGAGTTCTACCTGAGAGTCTACTGGACAGCTTTTTTGTCACTCTGATGTACCTGAAAGGAACAATTTAAAGAGGGAAAGATCATTGTTTGGCCCCACAATTCAGAGGTCTCTGCCCAGCTTGGTTAGCCCTGTTGCTTGGCACGACAGAGCATTGTCACAGTGTTTGCA